>NC_057809.1:468223933-468523933 GCF_018294505.1 Triticum aestivum
TGAAGTGTAGCTAAATCGGAGCAGCATCGCAAGCAAGAGCAAGAGCGCGAGCAGCAGCGCGAGCAAGAGCAATAGCAAGAGCAAACCAGGCAGGGGACCGAGAGCAAGAGCAGAGCAGCAATGCGAGCGAGAGCTAAAGCAGCATCAGCTCCTACTGATGTGGACGTCGCCGCCGAGGGAGCGACGCCGTGGAGGAAGTGGCCGGCGACGCCACCGTGGATGGAGTCGCGCCGTGTCGGCTCGGGACCGAGCGCCGGCAGCACCGTGAGATCGAATCAAGAAGAAAATGCGGCGATTAGTGTACAACCTCTTTGGTGGCGCCGATTAGGCCGCAGCTTCATCCGAGGAAACGGTGATGATGATGCTCTTCCGGTGGTGCAGGTGAAGACGACGGTGTGGGAATGGAGGTGGAGCGAAAGACGAGGGGAACATCGGGGCAGCTCCTTGGAGGTGGAGGATGGGGTGGTTGAACCGGCGGGACGATGAGATCGACGACGGATCCTCATCCGGTACAGTGGATGAGGGACGTCGAGGTGTTGTTGTGGACGACGTCATCGGGGAAGAGGCTCCGGCTGGGTGGCAGACGGAGCAGGCTGTGGGGTTTCGTCGTGGGTTTTCGCGGCCTCGGTGTATGAATGGGTGGGCGGATGGGATGGCAGTGGGGAACCATGGCTTAGAGACGCGCTTGTTTGAAATGTGGGGTAAGTTACGAAAGTACCCCCACCGATTTGAGGCGGTTCTTTCGGTTCAGGGGTACCAGGGGCATTTCGCGTGTCGGGATTTCACAGGAGGTGGGAGTTTTCGCGCGCGTTGTAATTTCGGAATAGCAAGGCGCGGGTTGAGATGGAGGGAGTTGTCGGAGCACAACGAGACAAAGATATATCTTAAATATTTCGGGCTAACAAGGCGCGGGTTGAAATTTCTGGACAAGCCTAACGTGTACTGTACCAAATCAATGCGCACTACAAATGTCATTCAAAACTTTGAATTCATGTTATGTTCAATTAAAATATTTCGCTATGTGTATAATGCATGCAACCTACTACTCAAATGAACGTTTTAGTGCATTCCAAACGTATATACTACCGCTTCAATATGAACTAAATTTGAATTCGTTTCTCTATTTTAATAAGATCTACAGTAATGATTGTTGTGAAGTCAAAGCATTTGAATTCATTTCTCTATTTTAATAAGATCTACAATCATCATTATTGTCAAGTTAAACCATCGTTTGTGTATTATCTTTACAGCACACCACATGATTACTCTCGAGTTACATATGAACTATGTGTACTATATGAACTCGAACTAGATTTTTTGAATCCACTTTATTTTGATTTCAAATCACATTACATTTCTAGCTCTAGCTAGATCTTCATAATCTAAACCATGTCTCATATGTATAATGTGTTTATCACATTATGTATGGTGCCCCGCCCCCTACGCCTACAAGTATTTAGATGTGAGTTGCAAACACCACACATTACCACAAATTGAAATAAAATGTGAGAATGTTCGATATATAGTATTGTTTAGATTGTTCGATATTTAGTTGTAAGCTGCAAACTCCACACATTATCACAAATTCAAATAAAATGTGAGATTGTTTGATGTATAGTATGGTTTAGATTGTTCGGCATTTAGCTGTGAGTTGCAAACGCCATGCATTATCACATTATGGTATAACATGTGCACATCACGTGTATCACCGCTATATTCATGCATGCAATGTTTAAAACACTATGATCTCCTATTCAAATATATGAATCCGCTTTCATATCAAATTATGATCTTTGTTAGTCTCTTACACCCACACAATCCTCTAACCTTTGTGGCTACCACTAACTCTCTCTTGTGCATGCACACACCCTCCTCACCCTCCCCCTCCCTCAGCATTCTATCCATCGGGCATATTCATTTTTTTTCTTTAGGTCGTTCTCCCAGAGTCTCCACAACTCCTTTCCGACACACACCGATCGATAAACCTCTCCAGTGATGCCTGCCTACAACATACACACACACCTTCAATCTCCTCATTTATGTGTCCTTGCCTCGTGTCTCTCATACGGTCAGACACACGTGTAAACTCTCGCCCCTCTTTTCATCGATCTCACAACCGCACACTCCTCCCCCTATCTAGCTAGTAGTTGGGCCTCTCGCACCACCTCCTAGCTCCATTCTCTCTGTCTATCCGTCTTGCTGGGCCTTATTTTCCTCTAACAAATGGACGTAGACCGACCGATCTCTCGCTATACATATAGCTAGTTAGGTCCTTATAACTCGTTTTTACCCACACGTCAATTGATCTACCTCATTAGTTGTGTCTCTCCCTTCCTCTGACAAACAACAATTGATCTACCGATCTAGTTAGGTTTGCTTACCAAACACATGGTTCCCCTTCATCATCCATGGATGCGTCCCGACAGATCTATCATGCACAGGCACACACAGAAACACATCCCCACTCTTATTGATAACATTGCAGTTACACCCTCGGTTTGTCTAGTAGGCCTCTCCCACCATCTTCGAGAAGCAACTCCATCACCCATCCAGCACTCTACCCCTCTCCCTCCCTCTCCCTCCCTCCCCCTCTCTCTCTCCTCTCTCTCTCTCTCTGTCCCATCATATTTCCCGTCCTTTAGTTATGTATGGATGTCGACCGATCTCCCTCAAGACATAGCTGGGTCTCTCCTTCTCAACACATATACGAGTCGTTCTACCTCTATAGTTAGGCCTCTGCCTACCCCTCCCCCCACCCCCTCCCCCCACACACACACCGATACATCAAGCGCTCTAGTCATGTCTCCCTGCCACACACAAACTTGACATGTGCCCTCTAACGTTCCGGTAGGCCAGTCGCCCTATATCTTTGACTTGCACACACACACAATTTCGATGGCTCTCTTCATCGATCTCGCACCCACCCACTTGATCCTCTCTTTGACTCTATCGATAGCTATGACCCCTCCCTATCTTCTCGTGGATTGCCCGACCCTCTATGTATGATATGGATAGGCCTCCATTTCACACACATTGCATGTAAAATTTTGTTTGAGATGTCATCGACACATATTCCCACAAATGATTCACGAAATCAACCCCCACCCCAAAACAAAAAACACTCACGAACGCGGTTTGTATCTCTCACACACACCCACGTAGGTGGGGGACGTGCACGAAGAGAATAGGTGCATGCACGGTGCACGTACTCTCGTCTCTTTCCCAACCACACCCGCGCGGGTACATGGTGGAGCCCATTTCTGTACGAAAAAGGCAGCCCACGTGGTAATTTGGCACGTGTATTGGTTGTCCACTTGGTGGAGGGAGGATCGTCTACCACGGGTGAACAAACAAGTTGTGACTTCACATGTTATGTTAAAAAAGAGGCAAACCATGTGGGGCCTACCTTAGAGGCAAGGTTCTATACACTGGAGTACTTTTGATGTGTCCCGTCAACTCGCAGAATGAGGAGAAGCTTGCTTAGTACGCCTTCTCCCCCGCCCATGGGCGCGGTGGCTCGTAGGATGAGGTGAAGCTTGCTCCGCCTTACACCCGCTCCCTCGCCCATGCGCGCGGTGGCTCGCAGGACGAGGAGAAAAATTGGCTACTCCCTCCATTTACTCCTCGTCCCTACTACCTTGGTTATAGAGATTATATCATACTGTTTGGAATATATATGTCCTTTAGTAGATTTCAATATGAACTACTAGTACATACTCCAAACACTGATGTATATAGACGTATTTTAGAGTGTAGATTCACTCATTTTGCTCTATATGTAGCACTCTCCCTCGCCCCTCAACCCTCGCCCACGTGGTGGAGGTGCAGCAATTTATTCAGTCTCATATAGCCAAAATGATATATACTGCACTACCATTATTGCTCAATTTCCCGAAGAGGCGAAGAGCCAATCGCAAGGTTAATATTTTGGAGATGCCAAGTGCAAGGTTATAGGAGAACGAGTAGTAGGTGCCGCATCATTTATAAATAAAGTTTTTTTTCTTCAGTGGCACGTACGCAATATGATAGGTTCATATGGAGAGAAAAGGAAACCGCTCCACTATATATATAGTCAGGACGGGCTATCCTACACGGTTGCTTGCTGGGGTTGCTCTCTTCACACTCTCTCGCACAAAACGACTGTGGTCACATCTCTAACATCCCGGCGGATCACCTCCGCTTGGGGAAGGGGTGGATGCTTAGTGTAGATGCGGTGGCCGTCGCCGACGGCGAAAACCCACTGTCGGCACGTCCCGATCAGGGGTCCCCGTCATTCTCTCTCACAAAGCCGGTGAGGTTGCCTTCGTCCCTTGCTCATTGCCGCGATGTGGGCAGTTGCCGCCTCCCGCCGCCCTCCTCAAGGTTGAGCTACGTGCCTCAGGTACAACTCCCTTTACAGCCGGCTTGCACCACTGCTCCAGCTGCCCACATCACTCCATGTGGATATTTCTCTACTTCTTTGCCCCGCACATACCTCTACTGGCTTCTACATACTATATTTGTGATGAGTTTATGTCTCATCAACTAGTCCCAGTAATCTTATTCTAATCACGCTTCTTCAATTTCTTTGCCACAGGGATGCTCATCTCGATTTTGGTGAAACTGCACAAAATGATCCGATGGTCAAAAGGTTGCAAACTTCATTTATTAGGAAGCTCGAACGTTGCCAGCAAATTGAAGCTTGGTCAGGGTTCACGGTTCAAGGACTAGTGGATCGTTTTTTTCTTTAGCTGTCTCTGTTCCAAAATAAGTGTCAACTTTAGTAGTAGTACAACTTTGTACTAAAGTTTGCACAAAGTTGAGACACTTATTTTGGAACGGAGGGAGTACATATCTGCTATGATCTGTCAATCATTGAGATGCAATAGCATGCATGTTAGTCTCCTTTGTATTTGATGAAATGTTGCAACGGGCAACCTTGGACGCAAGATACATGTAACAGAAGCTGGAAGCTTCATAGCATTGTACAAATTTATCTCGCTGATAAATTACAGTACGTACTATACTAGTACTTCCTCTGTTCCTAAATATAAGTCTTTGTACAGATTTCACCATGAACCACATGCGGATGTATATAGATGCATTTTAAGTGTAGATTCATTCATTTTGTTCCGTATGTAGTGGAATCTCTACAAAGACTTATCTACTAGTAATATCTAGCCCCCACTACTAGGAATTCTCTATCCTCTCCTTGAGCCACATCATCAAAATTGATGTAGCCGTTAGATGAAGTAAATCAGTCCATAATAGCCGTCTGATCTAGACGTTGAGAGGCTCCGCACTAAGCCACATGCAAGCATGCAGAAATACCGTGGCACATGCATGTGAGTGGGTTTTAAATCACATCAACATGTCTGCATGCAAGCATGCACCGGTAGCATGCATGTAAGTGAGCTTTTAAGTCCCATTAACATGTCAAAAAGAAAAATATAATCACATTATGCAGTAGGAGTTGGCTGATCTTTTTTCCTTACGTGGGATGATCTAAATGATGATGGGAGTTTATTTAGTTTGGCTACCACATTTGTCATGCGGTTATAGAGTTTTTTTTAGTTCTATGAAATCGATAATTTTGTGCAGAGAGATATACCGCTGTTCCGCAGCAACGCGTGGGGACTCATCTAGTAATATTTAGGAACGGAGGGAGTACTATGTAAAGAGTTAGGTGTCGCACGGTGATAGTGTGAGGTGGGCCATGTAACCACTGAGCATGCGTGTTTTCGCTGCTCTTGCACGCCTCCGCTGTAAGAATGGAGAAAATTGTAATCTAGTAGTAGTACCTCCTTTCGCCAAAAGCGTGGGACATCCAGCAGTCCTACCACCTCAGTAATAAAGACCAATGAGCCGTCAAATCACATAGACCCAGCAGTAAGTTGGACGGACGAAGCAACCATCACTCTTGCGCCAGTGAGAGGTCGCGTCCGCTCTGCCTGGGCATGAATGCGGCACCGATTCTTTGGAGCGGCGTTGACCGTTTCGGGCGGGAAGTGCGCGCAGGAGATGGAGGGGCTTTGGGTGGGCCAGGCTGGTCAGGAGCGGGCGTGGCAGCTTTCCGCATGTCCCTATCGGACACACCTGGAAACGAGAGGATGCACCGACTCTCGCGGCTAAAATCGTACACTACAGAACATCTCTCTGTAGGAGTAGGTCGATCTGTCGCTCTCTCTAACACACACATGTTGTTAAACACACACACACACACACACACACACACACACACACACACACACATGCACGCACACACCTTGGTCCCGTTGCACATTCTAACATGAATTATTACACCTAGACGGAGGGAGTAGTAAGTATATGAGATACGGTGGCACACTGACTTAAGTCGAATATAAGTGCCCAAAATTTGTGTGCATGTTATAATAAGGATTCACTTAAAATAGTATGTGAGCGAACAGAGGGATCAATTGGACAGTGTTCCCGAGCAGTAGCGAGATGTGTGAGGTAAGAAACACCGCTGGCGCTTTTAATTTTTCTTATTAATTTGTTTGTTTCACCCTCTGACTGGTGGGACCCAACGTACTACATGGAGAGAGGTAAGGTGACTAAGGCTGCATTATTTCTGCACCACCGTGGATATTCTTACCATCAAAGCCACATGACACGATTATGATTGAAATCCCAATGACTCCCACACACACACACACACACACACACACACAAAAATACGGCATGTTTGTCACACGAATGCAGGAATGTATAAAAGGTTATTTCCCTCTCGTTGAACATAACAGGAGGGTTGTGTAGCTGGTTAGCCTGTTCGCTCATCAAACTTGAGGTCTCGGGTTCGATAACTACACTTGAGCATAATTTGTGCCAGGAGGATTCTTTAACTGGTCAAAATGTTTTCTAGGGTTTGCACGCTTCACACTCTCTCCCCAGTATATATATACATGCTGGAGCCTCAGTGCTTGTAGTTGCTCTCTTCACACTCTCTCGCCCTCTCCCGCTGGAGCCTCGGCGCTTGTAGTTGCTCTCTTCACACTCTCTCGCCCTCTCCAGATCTAAACAAGACTTTGTTGGCCTCTCTCTCCCCTTACTGCTGCTCAAAGAGCCGGCAGGATCCGTCCGTCGGGAAGGGAAGGAGGCTTAACGCTGTCACCATCGGTGAGGGACTACCGGCGCAGCTGTTCACTTTCCACCCAGCGGCAGAGCGGGAGGGCCTCCGACCCCTTCTTCTTTGCCGCCGTCCCGTCGCCCACCGAACCACGCCCCAAGAACCTTAAGGTATAATTTACTTACTCCACATGCATTGCTCTAGCTGCATGTATACCATGAATCTAGGGCGTGGTTCAAAGGGGAAAGGAGTGGGGAAAAGTTGTGGGAAAAGTTGTATATAGCATGAATCTAGGACGTGGTTCAAAGAGGAAATGAAGGGGGAAAGTTGTATAGCATGAATCTAGGCTGTGGTTCAAAGAGGAAAGGAATGGGGGAAAGTAGTGGGGAACGTTGTATCACATAAATCTAGGACGTGGTTCAAAGAGGAATGGAAGGGGCGAAAGTACTAGTTCAAAAAGGAAAGGAAGGGACAAGGCTATAGAGTTTGAGCAGGACTAGATTTGCTGCGCTCACATAGGGAAGGGTGTCTAAAGATAACAAAACTGGGACCAACACAAATATGCTCCTTGGTTGTTTGTTCTTTGTTACAACAGACTGTGCATGACCACAGTACATCGGTAGATGCACATGGTGCTGGTGCGTCCACTGTCCCGTGCAACTCATTAGCTGTTGTTAATCTAAGGCCCTGTTTGGTTAAAAACTCCCTAGTCCCTACCTGCTTGGTTCCAGGGACTAAACATGGACTAGAGGTTATTAAATGACATGCTAAAAGACCATGTTACCCCTAGTAATGAACTAATAGAGACAAGGTGCGATGCGTGGCAGGGGCAACTATTGGAAAAAGTCTCCAAAAGACTCCCTTGTGGTCTTCTTTCTTTAGTCCCAAATGCCCACTTTTAGTCCCTAAAAGTCCCTCCTGTTTGGTTTAGATGGGACTGACACGGAGTCTTTTTAGTACCTACACCAAAATGTCCCTGTAAACAAACACCCTCTAATAATGCCGCTGGAAAATTGATGCAATGCCACAGTTAAAAGCAAATTACATGTTTAACGAATTTTATTGTTAATATAATCTCTATATTAATATTAATCAATGCCACCGTTTGAGAAATGCTACTGTCTTGCTTTCTTTCCCATTTAGATAAGGTAGATGCTTCTTTTTGTTGGCTTCTGTGTCATAACGTTATTGACCACTAATTGTTTCCTTTGCACCTCTATGTAAACAGGGTTATCTACTTCACCTCATTGCCATTGTGACCTTTTGTTGCACTGCACAAAACACTTTTGTTTTAAGAGTGTTTTGTGCAGTTCAACCAAAATGTCACACCGACAACGTTGCTTGATTGCTTGATCTTAGTGGAACTGCACAAGAGGAGATCTTACTTCATATCCACTAAGGCAAATTTGGTTCAGATCTTCTTCTTGTGAGTTGTTTGAATTCCGCATCATGAGAGGTCAATACTAGCCTTCTTTCACATGATTTTGTAGTGTGCTTTCTTATGTTGTGCTACTTGTACGATAATGTTGCTTGATTTTAGTGAACTGCACAAATGGAGACAAGACTTCCAATCTATTTGTGCACCGTGATATCCCATTGAGGTAAGATAAGGATATTTCACAACTGCTGGCCTGTATTTTGCCACTTTCATCAGAAAATTAAGTTTAGTACTATACTTGTGCTGCCTAATTGACATGCCAAATCTCACATTGAAGGCGAAGCTTGTCTGTTATCGAACCAAGTGATGAAGGGGAAGAACAAGTGGAAGAAAAACAAAAATCAACTCTCGGTGCTGTAATGAAGCACTGGAACTGTGATGACACAAGTAATGATATAGTTTTGCATCTTAATTTATTGCTATGGCTGGAACGAGCAATTGTTTTGCCACTGATTTGATGCCACTCTTAATGTAATATGTAATTATCTCTACTTGTGCAAATAGGGATATTCTTTGAAGATACCATATATTTTAGTGGAACTGCACAAGAAGATGTTGGAAACATTAAACTAATCGAGGACTATATAGTAAGCATGGCCACCACCGTAGATAGCAACAGATGGTTCCGGAGAAGTGCTTCATCTGTATGCTCTACACAATAAGCCTCCTGACAAAGGTTGGTACTCGCCCATTGATTTCATCCATACGATTGAGCTTTGTCATCTCTATTGGTGTTGTGCTACTGTTTAGATACTATCATGAAAAAGTGGTATTGTCCTTGAGAAGTGCTTCATCTGTGCTGTTTTAAATATTTCCTTTCCTTTTTTCGAGCAAACAGGGATGCTAGCATTTAGTAGTCCTCTTGTCTTTGCACAACAGGATCATCTTCCTCTGAAGAAGAATATGGAGTACGTGAAGTGACTAGTTACGATTATGCCAGGATGAAGAAGCCATGTCTATCTTCTCATCAGAAGGAGCAGTTGAAGGATGGTTACATTACTCCCCACAAGACCAAACTAACTTCAGCTTAGAAGGACTGACAAATCTCCATTTTTTTGCTGTGATGCGCGAGTACAATGTTGTTCTAGGATTCTTTCTGGTGAGTTCCATTTTTCTAAAAGTGTGCTCTACATGGACCATGTATGTGCCTGTTGAAACTGTCAATTCATAGTATGGTCTGCTTTATACTAATCACTTTTTGTATTTGTGCAAACAGGGGTGCTCAGCTTGATTTCAATGGGAACTGCACAAAATATTCATGAATACATCGAATCATTCATTTCCACCACAAGAAAGCAGGTGCCGATAAGTTCAAGGCGTTGCAACATATAAGGGCGAAATCATACAAGCTATGCGCGAATTTGGTTGATTTTGGTGGAACTGCACAAAAAGAACAGCTGGTTTATTTAGCACGAGGTGCCATGTCACTGTCCGAACTGATGGCAAACCCTGCCCATTCCACAATCGTAGGCATTTGATATTTTGGAATGGGACAACCTTGTCAAATTTTGCTCATTGATTTTAGCAAGACATGCGTTTGATATTTTCGAATCGGACGCCCTTTGCTGTCAGCAACGTCGATCAATTTTTTCTTTATTCTTTAGTTGTGAAGTAAATATTGCCTCTGACATGTGAGTCACTGAGATGCATAATCATCGATTGTTTTGAATGTTCTCTATGAATTGCCAGGCCTGTGTGTTTGATTGCAATGTACAGAAATGCTAAAAAGCTGCTCAAACTCTTTGTACTCCTTCTGTTCCTTTTTACTTCACACATTGTGAAAGTGCATACTTTTTTGTATAAGATTGGTCAAAGTAGAGATACTTTGACGGCAGACAAAACTTGTATGCAGACTAGAAAGGACCGGAGGGAGTACATGTGAAACTGCTGCAAACGAGGTGATCACCCTGGGAATAATGCTAGTACATATTGTTTTGCAAGTTCATCCAATGCCAGTGATACAGGAATTCGAACTAATCGAAATAAATTCTTTCATACACGGTCGGATTTCATATAAACATGCCGGATTTCATTACATTTCATACATTCTTCAACTAAAAAGGGGTGCGCTGGAGGTATAATTAATTAACCGAAGCTACCCACCTGTGTCCCACTGAGCCGAACAGAAGCTTTAGTGACTTAACTGCGGGTGCAGTTGCATAACTGACATGTGGCCTGTTGGGCCCACATGTCAGTCAGCCAACTGCACCAGCAGTTAAGTAGAAGCAGCGTTCTTCTCCGGCGCAGCTCTCCGACTCCACGTCGCCGCCAAGAAGCTAACCGGCCGTCAATGGCCAACCCGCCTAGCTTGGCTTCAACTGGAGGGTAGCAGCGGTGGCCTTACTTGGACCCGAGCAGCGGCGACCTACCGTGTTCTACTCTTCCTTGTTTTCTGTGTGGCGTGGCCTCGTTGGCAGCGGGGCGGGGCCTCGGCGGAGCCGACGATGTCCTCTATCTCGTTGCCGGCGGGCGGCGCCTCAGCGGAGCGGTGGAAATCCTCCCCCACGTTGCTGGCAGGGTGGGGCCTCGGCTAAGCCGGCGATGTCCTCTGCCTCGTTGTTGGCGGGGCGGGGCCTCGGCGGAGCCGGCGGTGTCCTCTGCCTCGTTGTTGGCATCGCGGGGCCTCTACGGAGCAGGGCCTCGTTGATGCCAGTGGAGCGGGGACTCGTCGGAGCCGGCATTGTCCTCTGCCTCGTCCTCGGTCTCGCCAAACAGCACCTTGCCCGCTTCATCGCCCTCTTTGCTAGCCTCTTCATAGTCGGCCGCAGCCTCCGCCACCCGCATGCGGTACCGCCAGCACTCGAGGCGGCCCTTGCGGGCGGAGCGGTACGAGTCAAGCAGCGCCTCCTGCTCCACCCGCTCCTCGGTGGTTGTAGACAGCGTCGGCCTGCGCCTCCTAGAACTGCTCCTCACGCATCTGCCTCACCCTGTCCATATATTGGGCACAGGCCTCACTGATGGTCATGGTGCAATGCACTGGCGAGGATGGTGCGGAGGAGGGGGTTGGCGCCGGATCGTCCACTACCATGTTCTCCATTGGGACATCGTCGTCCTCCGGCTGCCTGCCGACCAGCCGGTTAGCAGCAATGGCTGCCATCTCCTTATGGTCCATCGCCCGCTCGTCCTGAAGAGCGCTGGAGCGCGAGGAAGCCATGGTGGGCAGTAGTGGCGTGGACAGGAGAAAGGGAACGGATGCGGATGACTGCGGCTATGGCCGGCGTAGCAGTTTATATAGCAATGGCGGGCGGGCGGAGGGACGGACGTGTGGCGTCGGAGTAGCCACCTCGGCAACCGCGTATCATTAATGTGGGCGGCAAATGGACGGACGGACGGCACTTGTGTCGTTTGAAGGCAGAGCAATCGCCTGCACTGGGAAGCGAGGCGGGCAGCGCTGACTGTTTCAGGCAGAAAGCGCGCGCGGGCGAGGAGATGACTTTACTTGGAGAGAATGACAATGGGGACCCACCAGGTCCATAGCCTCACGTACGCAAGTGCCTCCTTATTTTATATATATATATATATATATATATATATATATATAACTACAATTTATTTTGCTTCCTCCTGGTTTCCTGACATCACGGTCCCACACCATTGTCAACCTATGTAGTAGTCAATAAACGAGAAAATTGCACAAGAAGCGGCCGACAGCTGGGACCAAGCATCTCGAACAATATTTGTGTTTGTGAGGTGTGAGCACTGCAGAGTTTTTCGATGTTTAGCCCAGATATTATTTTTTCTCCTCTGAACAACAACGAAAACATCGCTGCAGGTATTAACTGGGCGGGCTGTGGCCCATCTAGCCCAGGCCAGATATCCAGCCCAGATATTAATTTTTTTCAAGCTGAAAATGGCTAGCCCAGCTATTCTTTTTTTAGGAATACCCAGGCAAGGTCAAGTTGTTATTCTCTGCCCTGCTAGGCTGCAAATCTTTCCTAGGAGGGATGCATTTGGCTTAACAAGAAAATGGGCTTTAAGAAATAATAAATGGGATGTAACTATAAAAACTGGGCAGTAACTATAAAAAATGCACCAAACACGTGATTACTTTACAAAATATTATTTTTGGATATTGAGAATTTTAATTTCATTAATTGTTGCGAGCACAATGTTTCGTTGGATTTTTACGTAATATAAATTTATATTGAAATTGTATTTAATCTGACTAGAAATTTTGGGATAAAAATATTTCGAATCCCATCAAAATGTGGGAAATTTTATTGAATTCTATTTTGAACGGTTGGTTGAAATGGGCTGTACTTTTAACAAACTGTAAATGGGCTATAGTAAATTCCATTAGAATTCAAAAATGGGCTACACATTCTTACAAATCTCAAATGGGCTATAAGTTCTCTGCCACACACTTCTGGCCTTACTAAGTTGACGTGTCCCCTAAAAAAATAGAGTTGACGCGTATGCAAGGCTTTGTCAACTTATAGTCAACACACGGTTCTAGCAGCAGTGGCCGTTGGATGTCCATCCAACGTATGCCATGCTTCTTCTTCAACCTCGGATATTCTAGATTCACCCGCCCAAAAAATGATTCCTCCCGCTGACATCTGGGGCGCACCGTTTCGAAAGCTGACCTGTGGGCCTAGTAAGTTGACGTACCAAGGGCTTTGTCAACTTAGTCAATATAAACGATTCTAGCTGCAGTGACCGTACGATGTCCATCCAACGGCCGTGGTGCTTTTTCAACCCTGGTCTTCTTGCTCCAGCCGTCCAAAGCAGCGCCGGTCGTGCCGCCTGCTCCTGCCTCTCGTGGCCGGCTGTGCTCCCGCGGAGGCCTCACCTCCCCCTACTACTCCCACCGCTGGCCAGGCCATCCCTCCACTCACCCACACCCCTTGTTATTCTGCGGCGACAGCAGCGCAACTGAACCAGTGAACTCTCGTACTCCTCTCCGCGTGTGCATCCACTGTCGCGTCTTCCCCAGCTCCGCATCGTCCCCTTCCTAGGCCTCACCGTCGTCCACCGCCCTGGTGCTCTCGGCGCAGCGTGGTCAACGTGGTCAAGGAACGACTTCCATCGGACGTGGACTGTATGTGGAGAGGCTGATAGCTGGGTCCACGACAGCCGCAAGGAAGTGCCTCCTTATTACGTGAAAAATAATTTTTCCTCCACCTGACAGCGGGGACCCACCGGACGGGCCACCATATTTCGCGAAAAAAATGATTTGCCCCCTGACTGTTGGGACCCACGAGCTACATCTTCGCACGCAAGGAAGTGCGTCCCGGAAAAAAATGATTCGCCCCCGACTACTGGGACCCACCAGCTACACCTTCGCACGCAAGGAAGTGCGTTCGGGCAAAAAAATGATTTGCCCCCCTGACTGCTGGGACCCAGCAGCTACACCTTCGCATGCAAGGAAGTGCGTCCGGAAAAAAAAACCGATTCGCCCCCCTAACTGCTGGGACCCACAAGCTAAATCTTCGCAGGCAAGGAAGTGCCTGACAGTCGGGACCCACCTGGTCGAAGCGTACGTAGCGTTGTCATTCTGGTCGCGAACGTGTACGTACATACTGGTCGATATAGAGGCGTGCACGTGTCGTAGTAGAGGCGCGCACGTGTCGTAGTAGAGGCGTGCACGTGTCGTAGTAGAGGCTCGCACGTAGCATGTACACGTACGTACAGCGGCCAGGGTGCAAGAAAGAAAATACGGCCACGTATGTGTACATACGGGCGGGCTCTCGAACGCCTACTCGCGCATATGTACGGCCAAGGCTCGTGTACATGGCTAGGTCAGAACGAAGAAACAGCATCGCCATCGTGTTCATGGGGAGGCAACGAAATGCGTCATGTTCATGGGGAGGCAACGGAATGCTCGTGTTCATGGGGAGGCAACAGAATGCGTCGTGTTCATTGGGAGGCAACGGGCGTCGTATTCATCGGGAGGCAACGGAATGCGTCGTGTTCATCGGGAGGCAACGGAATGCGTCGTGTTCATCGGGAGGCAATAGAACGCGTGGGAGCCAACCAGCTGGGTCAGAACGGAATGTGTGGTTGTGTTCATCGGGAGGGCTTGGACGGAACAGGCGATGGAAACAAGGCCTGGCGTACTGCAGAACGGAGGAAACAGACCTCCTACGGTTGAAACAAGGGTCCTGTTGATCAAGAGGGGTGTGGCGTACCGCAAAATGGAGGAAACGGACCTCCTACGGTCGAAACGGGGGTCATGTTGATCAGGAGGGGTGTGGCGTACCGCAAAACGGACGAAACGGACCTCCTACGGTCAAAACGGGGGTCCTGTTCATCGGGAGGGGTGTGCCGTACCGCAAAACAGGACTCCACGGGATACTGTTCATCTCCACCGTCGACCTCCTCCAGCCTCCACGGCCTGCCGTCGACCTCCTCCAGCCTCCACGGGCTCCTGGTCATCTAGCCTCCACCGCGCGCTACTCCATCGGCTACTGTTCAACCACCCCTCCACCATGTACTGTTCATCCAGCCCTCCACACCATGGGGTCCTGTTCAACCACACCTCCGCGGGCACCCCTCCACCGTCTACTGTTCATCCAGCCCTCCACACCACGGGGTCCTGTTCATCCAGAGGCAATGCCACCGCTCACTATTCATCCAAAACCCCCCGCAACGCTCACTGTTCATCCCAGACGCAACATCGATCGACTTCAGTTAGCAGCAGTAGCGAAGGAATCGCTCGATCGGGTTCAGTTAATAGCCATCGATCGATCGCTCAGGTTTAGTGACGCGTAGCCTGCAGTGCAATCGCTCGGGTTCAGTTAGAGCCCAATGCCTCGCTCGGGTTCTGTTAGAGCCAACGCCTCGCACACACGCGCGTACGTGTACGAGAGAAACGCACATCGCTCAGCACCTGACCTCCCACCGTAACCGGGAACTCCCCGAAATTTTCCTAGCCCTCGCTTCTACCATGGTTTTTTCTGTCATGGACGGCCCAAAGAATGTCATGCAGCTGCGTCTCTGGCCCGCCCAGGACGAAAAGCCCATTTTCTGTCATGATTTTTTGTCATAGAAGTAGGATCCCACCACATCTACGATGATACCGGGTTTTGTCACAATTATCATCATAGAAGTGTCATATTTATGACAGAAAAAAAATTCGTTCGGCCCAAAATGTCATGGATGTGTGTTTTTTTTGTAGTGCTAATACCCAAAGGGTTTACTAGAGTCAATAATCTAGTTCACATCGCTATGTGATTAACACCTAAAGAGTGATTATGTTTTGCTTGTGAGAGAAGTTTAGCCTACGAGTCTGCAACATTCAGATCCGTATGTATTTTGCAAATTTCTATGTCTACAATACTCTGCACGGAGCTACTCTAGCTAATTGCTCCCACTTTCAATATGTATCTAGATCGAGACTTAGAGTCATGCATCTAGATCGGTGCCAAAAGATTGCATCGACGTAACTCTTTACGACGAACTCTTTTATCACCTCCATAACCGAGAAATATTTCCTTAGTCCTCTAAGGATAATTCTGACCGCTGTCCAATGATCTACTCCTAGATCACTATTGTACTCCCTTTCCAAAATCATGCTAAGGTATACAATAGGTCTGGTACAGCATAGCATACTTTATAGGACCTATGACTAAGGCATAGGGAATGACTTTTCATTCTCTTTCTATTTTCTGCCATGGTCGGGTTTTGAGTCTTACTCAACTTCATACCTTGCAAAGGCAAGAACTCCTTTGACTGTTCCATTTTGAACTACTTCAAAATCTTGTCAAGGTATGTTCTCATTGAAAATATCTTATCAAGCGTCTTGATCTATCTCTATAGATCTTGATGCTCAATATGTAAGCAGCTTCACTGAGGTCTTTCTTTGAAAACTCCTTTCAAACACTCCTTTATGCTTGCCAGAAAATTCTACATCATTTCCGATCAACAATATGTCATTCACATATACTTATCAAAAAGGTTGTAGTGCTCTCACTCACTTTCTTGTAAATATAGGCTTCACCGCAAGTCTGTATTAAACCATATGCTTTGATCACTTTATCAAAGCATATATTCCAACTCCGAGATGCTTGCACCAGTCCATAGATGGATCGCTGGAGCTTGCACACTTCGTTAGCACTTTTAGGATTGACAAAACCTTCTTGTTGCATCATATACAACTCTTCTTTAAGAAATTCCATTAAGGAATCCAATTTTTACATCCATTTGCCAGATTTCATAAAATGTGGCAATTGCTAACATGATTCGGACAGACTTAAGCATCACTATGAGTGGGAAAATCTCATCATAGTCAACATCTTGAACTTGTCAAAAACCTTTTGCGACAATTCGAGCTTTGTATATAGTAATACTACTATCAATGTCCGTCTTCCTCTTGAAGATCCATTTATTCTGAATGGCTGACCGATCATCGGGCAAGTCAATCAAAGTCCATACTTTGTTCTCATACATGGATCCCATCTCAGATATCATGGCCTTAAGCCATTTCGCAGAATCTGGGCTCATCATCGCTTCCTCATAGTTCGTAGGTTCTTCATGGTCTAGTAACATGACTTCCAGAACAGGTTTACCCTACCACTCTGGTGCGAAACTTACTCTGGTTGACCTACGAGGTTCGGTAGTAACTTGATCTGAAGTTTCATGATCATCATCATTAACTTTCTCGCTAATTGGTGTAGGCATCACTGGAACCGATTTTTGTGATGAACTACTTTCCAATTCGGGAGAAGGTACAATTACCTCATCAAGTTCTAGTTTCCTCCCACTCACTTCTTTCGAGAGAAACTTCTTCTCTAGAAAGGATCCACTCTTAGCAACAAAGATCTTGCCTTCGGATCTGTGATAGAAGGTGTACCCAACGGTTTCTTTTGGGTATCTTATGAAGACGCATTTCTCCAATTTGGGTTCGAGCTTATCAGGTTGAAACTTTTTCACATAAGCATCATAACCCCAAACTTTAAGAAACGACAGCTTAGGTTTCTTGCTAAACCACAGTTCATATGGTGTCGTCTCAGTGGATTTAGATGGTGCCCTATTTAACGTGAATACAGCTGTCTCTAATGCATCACCCCAAAATGAGTAATAAATTAGTAAGAGACATCATAGATCGCACCATATCTAATAAAGTAAGGTTATGACGTTTGGACACACCATTACGTTGTGGTGTTCCAGGTGGCATAAGTTGCGGAACTATTCCACATCATTTCAAATGAAGACCAAACTCGTAACTCAAATATTCGTCTCCACGATCAGATCGTAGAAACTTAATTTTCTTGTGACGATGTTTTCCACTTCACTCTGAAATTCTTTGAACTTTTCAAATGTTTCATACTTATGTTAAGTCAAGTAGATATACCCATATATTCTCAAATCATCTGTGAAGGTCAGAAAATAATGATACCCGCCGCGAGCCTCAACACTCATCGGATCGCATACATCAGTATGTATTATTTCCAATAAGTCAGTTGCTTGCTCCATTGTTCCAGAGAAGGGAGTCTTAGTCATCTTGCCCATGAGGCATGGTTCGCAAGCATCAAATGATTCATAATCAAGTGATTACAAAAGCCCATCAGCATGGAGTTTCTTCAAGCGCTTTATACCAATATGACCTAAACGGCAGTACCACATATAAGTTGCACTATAATTATTAACTTTGCATCTTTTGGCTTCAATATTATAAATATGTGTATCACTACGATCGAGATTCAATAAACCATTTATATTGAGTGTATGACCATAAAAGGTTTTATTCATGTAAATAGAACAAGAGATATTCTTTGACTTAAGTGAATAACCGTATTGCAATAAACATGATCCAATCATATTTATGCTCAACGCAAACACCAAATAACATTTATTTTAGGTTCAACACTAATCCCGAAGGTAAAGGGAGTGTGCGATGGTGATCTTATCAACCTTGGAATCACTTCCAACACACATCGTCCCCTTGCCCTCAACTAGTTTCTATTCATTTTGTTACTCATGTTTCAAGTTACTAATCATAGCAACTGAACCAGTATCATATACCCAGGGGCTATTATGAACACTAGTAAAGTACACATCAATAATCTGTATATCAGATATACCTTTGTTCACTTTTCCATCCTTCTTATCTACCAAGTATTTGGGGTAGTTCCGCTTCCAGTGACCATTCCCTTTGTAGTAGAAGCACTCAGTTTCAGGCTTACGTCTAGCTTTGGGTTTCTTCACGGGAATGGCTACTTGCTTGCCATTCTTTGAAGTTCCTTTTCTTTTCCTTTGCCCCTTTTTCTTGAAACTAGTGGTCTTGTTAACCATCAACACTTGATGCTCTTTCTTGAATTCTACCTTCGTCGCTTTCAGCATCACAAAGAGCTTGGGAATCGTTTTCGTCATCCCTTGCATACTATAGTTCATCATGAAGTTCTAGTAACTTGGTGATAGTGACTAGAGAACTCTGTCAATCACTATCTTATCTGCCAGATTAACTCCCACTTGATTCAAGTGATTGTAGTACTCAGACATTCTGAGCACATGCTCACTAGTTGAGCTATTCTCCTCCATTTTGTAGGCAAAGTACTTGTCAGAGGTCTCAATACCTCTTGACTCGGGCATGAGTCTGAAATACCAATTTCAGCTCTTGGAACATCTTATATGCTTCGTGGCATTCAAAACGGTTTTTGAAGTCCCGGTTCTAAGCCATAAAGCATGGTGCACTAAACTATCAAGTAGTCATCATACCGAGCTTGCCAAACGTTCATAACATCTGCATCTGCTCCTGCAATAGGTCCGTCACCTAGCGGTGCATCAATGACATAATTATTCTGTGCAGCAATGAGGATAATCCTTAGATCATGGACCCAGTCCGCATCATGGCTACTATCATCTTTCAACTGATTTTTCTCTAGGAACATATCAAAAATAAAACACGGGAGCTATACGCGAGGTATTGATCTACAACATAGATATGAAAAACTACCAGGACTAAGTTCATGATAAATTAAAGTTCAGTTAATCATATTACTTAAGAACTCCCACTTAGATAGACATCTCTCTAATCATCTAAGTGATCACGTGATCCATATCAACTAAACCATGTCTGGTCATCACGTGAGATGGAGTAGTTTTCAATGGTGAACATCACTATGTTGATCATATCTACTATATGATTCATGCTCGACCTCTCGGTCTCAGTGTTCTGAGGCCATATCTGCATATGCTAGGCTCTTCAAGTTTAACTCGAGTATTTAGCTTGTGCAAAACTGGCTTGCACCTGTTGTATGTGAACGTAGAGCTTATCACACCCGATCATCACGTGGTATCTCGGCACGACGAACTGTAGCAACAGTGCATACTCAGGGAGAACACTTGTACCTTGAAATTTAGTAAGGGATCATCTCATAATGCTACCGTCGTACTAAGCAAAATAAGATGCATAAAATATAAACATCACATGCAATCAAAATATGTGACATGATATGGCCATCATCATCTTGTGCCTTTGATCTCCATCTCCAAAGTGTCATCATGATCTCCACCATCACCGGCATGACACCATGATCTCCATCATCTTGATCTCTATCAACATGTCGTCACATGGTCGTCTCGCCAACTATTACTTTTGCAACTATTGCTATCACATAGCGATAAAGTAAAGCAATTTTATGGCGCTTGCATATTTGTGCAATAAAGAGACAACCATAAGGCTCCTGCCAGTTGCCGATAACTTTAACAAAACATGATCATCTCATACAACAATTTATATCTCATCACGTCTTGACCATATCACATCACAACATGCCCTGCAAAAATATGTTAGACGTCCTCGACTTTGTTTTTGCAAGTTTTACGTGGCTGCAACGGGCTTAGCAAGAATCGTTCTTTCCTACGCATCAAAACCACAACGATTTTTCATCAAGTGTGTTGTTTTAACCTTCAACAAGGACTGGGCGTAGTCACATTCGATTCAACTAAAGCTGGAGAAACAGACACCCTGTAGCCACCTGTGTGTGAAGCACGTTGGTAGAACCAGTCTCATGAACGCGGTCATCTAATGTCGGTCTGGGCCGCTTCATCCAACAATACTGCCGAATTGAAGTATGACATGCTGGCAAGCAGTATGACTATTATCGCCCACAACTCTTTGTGTTCTACTCATGCATATAACATCTACGCATAGACCTGGCTCTGATACCACTGTCCGGGAACGCAGTATTTCAAAAAAAATCCTACAATCACGCAAGATCTATCTAGGAGATGCATAGCAACGAGAGGGGAAGAGTATGTCTACGTACCCTCGTATACCGAAAGCAGAAGCATTATGAAACGCAGTTGATGTAGTCGAACGTCTTCGCGATCCAACCGATCAAGTATCGAACGCACGGCACCTCCGCGATCTGCACACGTTCAACTCGGTGATTGATGAGGACATAGACCTGGGGTAGGGTAATAGGCCTGACCTATACGTCCTATCCAAGGTCACTGTCTTAGAAGCAAAGAAGCTCAAGAGACGACAGGGAGGGCCCAACAAAGGTGTCGAGTGCAATCCACTTGACCTACCAGTCACTCGGTGACTCCTCCTTCTTTGGGTCACTCGACCAGACGATCATTCGACCATACAAGAATCCATTTGACCTGTTTGAAGACCAAGAGTCATCGAGAACAGCAATGGGCAAGCGTCCACTCTGTAACCTTTAAAGCCATTAAGGCATTTAAGGCTACCGTTACCAATAACGCCATCTCTTTATGTACCTTAAACTCCTTGTAACGTGGGTTGGCTGGGGTCCTGGCGCACTCTATATAAGCCACCCCCTCCACTGAGACAAGGGTTCGCACCCCCAGTAAACACACAAATACATAATCTAGTCGACCGCCTCCGGGCACCGAGACGTAGGGATGTTACTTCCTCCGCGAAGGGCCTAAACTCGTAAAACTCGTGTGTGTACAACTTCACCATAGCTAGGATCTTGCCTCCTCATACCTACCCCCCATTCTACTGTCAGTCTTAGATCCACGGCAGTTGGCGCCCACCTTGGGGCAGGTGTCTGAGAGACTTTCTGGTGGAGTTGCAATTTTTCCGATTCTCATCGTCATGGTTTCCGCCGGCGGACTGGTTGAGGGCCGCGAGATCCGTCTCGACGCGCTCGTGTTCATCGCCGATGACTACGCATGGCTCCAGGAAGCTCCACTCGACGTCGATGTGCTCCCCGTCCATGGGGCGACACACTTTCGCGCGTGCATCCGCGGCGTCCTTCTCCGGCAACCGTCGACCCAGTATCGGTCGGTTCCTATCGTGTCATCATCCCCCGCCACTCACCGGCACAAGCGTTCCGGTCGGTCGCAGCTCCAGCGGTGGGTGAGGCATGCGGTAGCCCGCCAGTCGGCCACCTCACATGTCGCGGCAATCGAGCCCGACGAAACTCTCTACGGCATGTTAGACCTGTTGGCTGGCTCCGTCGAGACCGCATCCGAATGCGACAGCAGCGATCCCGCGGCAGAAGTCTTGATGGTCGACGGACCACCCAGTCCTCCTGGCTTCCCCCGCAACAACGGTGATGATGGCGGTGGCGATCCATCGCGCGTTCACGAGGAGTACCACCCCGAGCCCCTTTCTTCGCAGCGGAGGGAAGAGCTCCGCCGCCACAACATGGATGCACTTCACACTCCTATCATTGGAGAAACCCCCGAGGCCCGGGCCTTGGAGGAAGCGCGCCTGGCCAACTTGGCTGAGCGCACTCGACTGGAGAACCTGCAACATGCACTCGATGAGCGTGCTCGGCAGCGGATCCCTGAATCCAGTCGACAGTAGCTTTTTGCACCTCAAACTCAGGTATACCGCACTCCGATCCAAAATCTCACAGCCGCAGCCCGAATAGCAGAGTCAATCCAGCCTTCCCAGTCGGAGGCAGGCAGGGGTTTGATGCAGATCCGAGCCTTGCTTCGAGCAGCTGGAGAATAGAATATAGCAGTATCTCAGTTGCGGAATAGGATTCATAGCAAGTCTGTGGTGGCGGACACAGTCCAGTCAGCTCACAGCCCAAGATCGCCTCCGTAGCGTGAGGGACGTGGGCACCGGGAGGATCAGTACAGAAACCGCGAGCAATATGATCGCCGACTCTACCACGATGACCGTCGTCGAGTGCCCACGCCTCCTCCGAGGATTGGGTCATACGTGCCTCGGCGGCAGGATGACAGGTGCCCCCACAGCGGAGAGCGAAGAGTACCAGTCGACCCAAGGGAGCCAGGCTGTGATGCAAGATCTATTCTTGTTCAAGGTATGGTTGACAGGAACAGAGCGCATAGAGAAGGTCATGACAGAGATTATCCGACTCGCGGCAGAGTGCACATTTCCGGTCCCGAGTGTTTCAGCAGAGCCATCAGGGTTGCAGTGATTCCTCCCAACTTTAGGTTGGCAACTGGAGTCAGCAAGTTCACCAGTGAGTCTAAGCCTGACAGTTGGCTTGAAGATTACCGAGTGGCTATGCAAATTGGTGGTGGCAATGATGAAGTGGCAATGAAACACCTCCCTCTCATGTTGGAAGGCTCGGCCAGGGCGTGGCCGAACCAATTAGCACCTGGTAGCGTATACAGTTGGGAAGAACTCGCCAGAGTGTTTGTTAGAACTTTTGAGGGTACTTGCAAGCGACCGGCAGGGTTGACAGAATTGCAGTGTTGTGTACAGAAACCGAATCAAACCTTGAGAGACTATATCCAGAGATGGATTACGTTACACCATACAGTGAAGAATGTGTCAGATCACCAAGAAATCTGTGCCTTCAAGGAAGGCGTTAAGTATCAGGAGTTGAATCTAAAATTCGGTCGGACAGGAGATATGACTCTGACTCAGATGATGGAGATTGCCACCAAATACGCTAACGGCGAAGAGGAAGACCTACTCCAGAGTGGCAAGCACAAAACAGTCGCCCAGGACATCGGTGGAGGTACTTCCAATCGAAACAGAAGCGTAAGGCCAGCCAGTTGCTCCTGGTGAGGCCTTAGTTGTGGCTCAAGGAAAGTTTAAGGGGAAGCCCAAAGGGCCCTGGAATCCCAAGAAAGTGAAAGATCAAGATAGAAATGATGTGTTGGATTTGCCATGTCACATTCACAACAAGAAAGATGAAGAGGGTAATTTGATTTATCCCAAGCACACCACTCGACAGTGTTGACTCCTGATCCAGCAATTTCGAGAGAAGCAACCCAAGGAGAAGGAAAAGGAGCCGTACAAGGATGAGGACAAGGAAGAGGATGATGACGGTTTTCCCAATGTCAACTCCACTCTGATGATTTTTGCTGATGTTGAGAGCAAAAGTCGATTGAAAGTTATCAACAGAGAAGTGAACATGGTTGCTCCGGCAACACCAAGTTATTTGAAGTGGTCCCAGACTGCCATCACATTCGACCAGTCTGACCATCCAACACGTATATCCACCCCTGGGAGGCAAGCATTGGTGGTCAACCCAGTTGTTGCAGGTACTCGACTGACTAAAGTGCTGATGGATGGTCGTAGCGGCCTAAATATCCTTTATGCTGAAACCTTGAAGGGAATGGGGATTCCGATGTCCAAGCTCAGCGAAAGTAATATGAGTTTCCATGGCGTTATACCCGGCAAGAAGGCTGAATCACTCGGCCAGATCGCCCTTGATGTGGTTTTCGGTGATTCCAAGAATTACTGCAAAGAAAAGTTGACATTTGAAGTAGTGGATTTCAAGAGTGCTTATCATGCCATTCTGGGTAGGCCTGCCTATGCACGTTTCATGGCTCGACTGTGTTACGTATACCTCAAATTGAAAATGCCTGGTCCCAGAGGAGTGATCACTATCACTGGCAATCGGCAGAAAGCAAAAGAATGCTTCCAAAAGGGCTCAAAAATTGCCGATGCACAAATGGCGGCAGTCAAAATGCAAGAATGCCAGAAAAATGCAGATCCGAGTGATTTGTTGCGCTCCAAGAAGCCTGCCACTAATTCTGCATTTCAGTCATCTGATGAAACCAAGCTGATTCATATTCACCCGACCGATCCTAATGCTGCTCCTACTCATATTTCAACTTCACTCGATGGCAAATAGGAAGAAGCGCTCATCCAGTTCCTCTGTGAGAACTGGGACATCTTTGCATGGAAACCTTCTGACATGCCGGGTGTACCCAGGGGACTGGCTGAGCATCATTTGCGAGTCGACCCGAAAGTAAAACCAGTCAAAGAACATCTTCGACGGTCCGCCATACAGAAGAGAAAAGCAATTGGTGAGGAAGTGGCTCGGCTCCTGGCAGCTGAGTTCATCCGTGAGATTTACCACTCTGAGTGGCTCGCCAATGTTGTTATGGTCCCCAAGAAGGACGACTCACCTCGCATGTGCATTGACTTCAAGCATATCAATTGGGCCTGCACGAAAGATCATTTTTCTCTCCCTCGCATCGACCAAATTGTCGATTCGACTGCGGGGTGTGAGTGTTTGTCTTTCCTAGACACCTATTTCGGGTACCATCAGATCTGACTGTATGCACCCGATGAGATAAAAACAGCTTTCATCACTCCATTCGGGTGCTTTTGTTATGTCACCATGCCATTCGGTCTCAAGAATGCTGGGGCCACATTCATGAGGATGATTCTGAAGTGTCTGCTCACTCAAATCAGTCGGAATGTGGAAGCATACATGGATGACATTGTGGTCAAGTCGCGCAAAGGTTCCAACCTGCTGACTGACCTTGCTGAAACTTTTGCCAACCTGAGAAGATATGATATCAAGCTTAACCCATCAAAGTGTACTTTTGGAGTTCCTGGCGGAAAGTTACTCGGCTTCCTCGTTTTCGAACAAGGGATCGACGTGAACCCAGAGAAAGTTGGTGCCATACTCCGAATGAAGCGCCTTGTGCGCGTGCATGATGTCCAGAAGCTTACTGGTTGTTTGGCCGCCTTGAGTCGGTTCATTTCTTGCCTCGGTGAAAAGGCATTGCCTCTTTACTAACTGATGAAGAAATCTGACAAGTTCGAGTGGACTCCTGAAGCTGATGCAGCGTTTGTAGATCTCAAAGCCCTGCTTTCCACCCAGCCGGTGCTCACTGCCCCAATCAGCAAAGAGCCTTTACTGCTTTACATTGCAGCCACTGGACAAGTTGTTAGTACAGTACTCACGGTCGAGCGGGAAGAAGAAGGAAAAGCCTATAAAGTTCAGCGCCCAGTATACTATGTTTCTGAAGTTTTAACTCCATCCAATCAAAGATATCCACATTATCAGAAGCTTGTTTATGGGATTTACATGACCACGAAGAAGGTTGCACATTATTTCTCTGATCACTCCATTACAGTCATCAGCGACGCACCATTGTCAGAAATTCTGAACAACAGAGATGCAACTGGTCGACTAGCAAAATGGGTGATTGAACTCCTTCCCTTGGATATCAAGTTTGAGGCAAAGAAAGCTATCAAGTCCCAGGCAATAGCGGATTTCCTCGCCGAGTGGATCGAACAGCAACTGCTGACTCAGATTCACTCGGACCACTGGACCATGTTCTTCGATGGATCCAAGATGCTGAATGGTTCTGGTGCTGGGGTGGTATTGGTATCCCCCTGAGGTGACAAGCTCCGCTATGTTCTCCAAATCCATTTTGATTCCTCCAATAACGAAGCTGAATATGAGGCGCTTTTGTACGGGTTGCGTATGACCATTTCACTCGGTGTCCGTTGCCTCATGGTCTATGGCGACTCAGATTTGGTGGTGAATCAAGCAATGAAGGAGTGGGACGTCAGAAGCCCAGCTATGACTAGCTACTGCAATGTGGTGAGAAAGTTAGAAAAAAAGTTTGAGGGTTTAGAACTCCACCATATACCCCGACTGAAAAATCAAGCAGCGGATGATTTGGCGAAGATAGGCTCCAAGAGAGAAGCCATTCCCAGTAATGTGTTTTGGAGCATATTCATACACCTTCAGTCCAGGAAGATCCTTTCACTGAAGAGCCCCCGCAGCCAAAGAGCACCACTGATCCGACTAAAGTCGAAGTCCCGGCCATGGTCGACTTGATCATGGAGGTTTTGGTCATCACTCCCGATTGGACAGTGTCATACATTGCGTACATCCTCAGGAAGGAACTCCTAGAGGACGAAGAAGAGGCCCGACAGATCGTCCACCGATCCAAAGCTTTTACTGTGATAAGAGGGCAGCTGTTCAGAGAAAGTGTAACTGGAGTCAGCCAGAAATGCATAACACCAGAGGAAGGTCGAGTGATCCTCAACAACATCCACTCGGGGACCTGTGGTCACCATGCGTCCTCTCAGACCATTGTGGCCAAAGCATACCAAGCAGGATTTTATTGGCCACGGGCAAATGAGATGGCACAAGAAATAGTCGACAAATGTGAAGGTTGCCGGTTTTACTCCAACATGTCTCACAAGCCTGTGTCAGCCCTGAAGACCATTCCACTCGTATGGCCCTTCGCTGTTTGGGGTTTGGAGATGGTTAGACCTCTGAGAACGGGTAGGAGTGGCTTCACTCATGTACTCGTGGCAGTCGACAAATTCACCAAATGGATTGAAGCCAAACCTATCGAAAGTCTTGAAGCCAGTACTGTGGTCAGTTTCATCAGAGAGTTAACATTTAGATATGGTGTCCGCATAGCATCATCACTGACAACAGCTCGAACTTCGATTCGGATGAGTTCAGAGCCTTCTATGCTTCCCAAGGCACTCGAGTCCTTCAGTCGCCCATCCCTAGTCGAATGGACAAGCTGAAAGAGCAAACGGGTTGATCCTCAAAGGACTAAAACCCCGACTGATGCGTGATCTCAAGCATGCGGCAGGCGCCTGGGTCAATGAACTTCCGTCAGTACTTTGGGGTTTGAGGATGACTCCGAATTGGTCGACTGGTCGAACTCCATTCTTCTTGGTCTATGGATCTGAAGTTGTGCTTCCGAGTGACTTGCTTCACAATGCACCCAGAGTCGAGCTTCTCTCATAAGATGTAGCAGAACAGGCTCGGCAAGACGTTGTTGATCTCCTGGAAGAGGAAAGAGAGATGGCTCTGATCCGATCGACCATTTATCAGCAAGACCTGCATCGATTCCACGCCAGAAATGTGAGGGGTCGAACATTTCAGGAAGGAGACTTGGTTCTTCGAGTGGATCAGCAGAAACCACACAAGCTCGCCCCTACTTGGGAAGGTCCTTTCATCATCACCAGAGTGCTCCACAATGGAGCGTACCACCTCTACAGTGTCGAGCATAAGAAAGATGAGCCACATGCTTGGAATGCGGAGTTGCTCCGCCCCTTTTACACTTAAGCATTCAGACGGTTGAGATGTAATAAGAAATCACTTAGTTTGATTATCAAAGACACGGTTTTACAGTCTCATAAATGACCGTTGTTCTTTTTTTTATGTTCTAAATCCCCCAGTGGGTGCCTTAGATGCGAGTCCGTTTCGCCTAAGTTTTACAAATCCTGCTGAGTGATGAGCAAGCCTCTCATTCGGGGGCTTAGCTGCGAATCCGTTTCGCCTAAGTTTGAAAAATCCTACCAAGTGGTGAGCAAGCCTCTCACTCGGAGGGTTAGCTGCAGTCCAGTACTCGGCTAAGTTTAAAAAATCCTACGGAGTGATGAGCAAAGCTCACACTCAGGGGCTTAGCTCCAGTCCAGTACTCGCCTAAGTTTAAAAAATCCTACCGAGTGATGAGCAAACCTCACACTCGGGGGCTTAGCGGCAGTCCAGTACTCGCCTAAGTTTAAAAAATCCTATCGAGTGATGAGCAAACCTCACACTCGGGGGCTTAGCGGCAGTCCAGTACTCGCCTAAGTTTAAAAAATCCTACCAAGTGATGAGTAAACCTCACACTCGTGGGCTTAGCTACAGTCCAGTACTCGCCTAAGTTTTAAAAACACCCCTATCTGCAAGGACGACGAGGTGCAGGTTGACTACAATCCTCTCCTCGGAGCTGTGCCACAAGTACAACATGCGCTCCACCCCTATCCACAAAGACGACAAGGTGCAGGTCGACTGCAATCCTCTCCTCGAAGCTGCGCCACAAGTACAACATGCACTCCATCCCTATCCGCAAGGACAACGATGTGCAGGTCGACTGCAATCCTCTCCTCGGAGCTGCGCCACAAGTACAACGTGCGCTCCATCCCTATCCGCAAGGACGATGAGGTGCAGGTCGACTGCAACCTTTTCTTCGGAACTGCGTCACAGATACAAAGATTATTCCGAGTGAAGAACAAGTTCCACTCGAAGGCAAACGCAAGCATATTCGGAGATAAACCAAGTTCAGATAAATCCCAAAGTTCCGAACCATGGATCCAAAGTACTCGAGCATCAAGCCCGAAGAAGTTTAACGATTACACAATCACTCGGCATTCTCAGGCAAATAAAGGTGAAGCATAATGTTTTTGGTCAATCGTCAGGAGGAGGGCTGGCTGGATCGCAGAAACTGTCAGGGTCTATGTTGTCTCCGATGCGAGTGGCGGTGAGGGAGTCCTGGATTAGGGGGTCTCCGGACAGCCGGACTATGTCCTTTGGCCGGACTATTGGACTATGAAGATACAAGATTGAAGACGTCGTCCCGTGTCCGGATGGGACTCTACTTGGCGTGGAAGGCAAGCTAGGCAATACAGATATGTATATCTCCTCCTTTGTAACCGGCCTTGTGTAACCCTCGCCTCCTCCGGTGTCTATATAAACCGGAGGGTTTTAGTCCGTAGGACAACATACAATCATACCATAGGCTAGCTTCTAGGGTTTAGCCTCTCCGATCTCGTGGTAGATCAACTCTTGTAATACTCATATCATCAAGAATAAATCAAGCAGGACGTAGGGTTTTACCTCCATCAAGAGGGCCCGAACCTGGGTAAAACATCGTGTCCCCTGCCTCCTGTTACCATCCGCCTTAGACGCACAGTTCGGGACCCCCTACCCGAGATCCGCCAGTTTTGACACCGATATTGGTGCTTTCATTGAGAGTTCCTCTGTGTCGTCATCGTTAGGCTTGATGGCTCTTACTATCATCGATAGCAATGCAGTCCAGGGTGAGACTTTTCTCCCCGGACAGATCTTTGTGTTCGGCGGCTTCGCACTGCGGGCCAACTCGCTTGGCCATCTGGAGTAGATTGAAAGTTACGCCCCTGGCCACCAGGTTAGATTTGGAAGCTTAAACTACACGGCCGATATCCGCGGGGACTTGATCTTCAACGGATTCGAGCCCCTGCCTTGTGCGCCACGCGGTCATGATGAGTACGATTTAGCTCTATCATCGGACAGTGTTCAAGAAATCGCACCGGCAACCGCTCCGACCCTTAATTCGGAGCCAGCTGTGCCATCCATGGACGGATGGATAGACCTCGCCACGGAGGTCGTACCCTCAGCGGCGATCGAGCCGAATATCGACCTTACCCTTTATGAGAGCCGTGTTCCCAAACGGCCGGATCCTTCTCCGGCCACGGACTCCGAACCGCCTGCGCCCGTTCCTGTCGAATCCAATTGGGCGCCGATCATGGAGTTTACCTCCGCGGATATTTTTCAGTGCTCGCCCTTTGGTGACATACTGAACTCATTAAGGTATCTCTCCTTGTCAGGAGAGCCCTGGCCGAACTATATCCGGCAAGATTGGGATGCGGATGACGAAGAAATTCGCCGCCCACCCACCACCCACTTAGTAGCCACTGTCGATGACTTAACCGACATGCTCGACTTCGACTCCGAAAACATCGACGGGATGGACAACGATGCAGGAGACGAACAGGAACCACTGCCCACAGGGCACTGGATGCCCACTTCACCACATGACGTATACATGGTGGACACACCCAAAGAAACAACGACGAGGAATGGAAGGACACAACGAAGGGTTGTTCCCTCGAGAAGCAGTCAAAGCGGCGGCGTAAACGCCGCTCCAAATCCTGCCTCGGCAGAAATAACGATCATATAGACCCAGCGATAGAGCAGGGTGAACCATCGCCCGACCAGGGCAACACAGGGAATCAAACCAAACAACCCGACTCCGTTGAAGATAACAGTCCGGACGACACCACACCGGACAGGCGCCAGGAGCAACATAACGCCCACCAAAGGCTTGTTGCCACGGCGAGGAGCCTGAAAAAACAGAAGCAAAGGCTCAAGGTTGTACAAGACACACTCAAAATCAAATGGAGTGAAGTACTCAACACTGGAGCGAAGTACGGCAGTAACCGCCACACCAAGAGCTATCCGAAGCGAAAGTTGCTACCTAAATTTGATGAGGAGGCCTTAGATCCTCCACAATTAAAAAATAAAACGGCCATCCGGTCGGATAGACGACCTCATAGCCAACATAAAGCGGCGAACGACGCCGCACACAAACCAGTACGCGATCCGCGTAAGGGCTCGCATCAAAAGGACGGCGCAACCAGATCCATCTATGGACCACGCAAGTGCGCTCCAACATACAATGCAACACAACAAACATCCGAACACCACGGTACACCCAAATACAGGGGTGCCGCACACCCTCTATGTTTCACCGACGAGGTGCTGGATCATGAATTTCCAGAGGGATTCAAACCCGTAAACATAGAGGCGTACGACGGAACAACAGACCCTGGGGTCTGGATTGAGGACTACATCCTCCATATCCATATGGCTCGAGGAGATGATCTCCACGCCATCAAGTACCTACCCCTCAAACTCAAAGGGCCAGCTCGGCACTGGCTTAAAAGCCTCCCCGAAAACTCCATCGGAAGCTGGGAAGAGCTCGAAGACGCCTTTTGGGCAAATTTTCCAGGGACATATGTCCGACCATCGGATGCAGACGATTTAAGTCATATAGCTCAACAGCCCGGTGAGTCAGCCCGAAAACTTTGGAATAGGTTCCTCACTAAAAAGAACCAAATAGTCGACTGTCCGGACACCGAAGCCTTAGCAGCTTTCAAGCATAGCGTTCGAGACGAATGGCTTGCCAGACACCTCGGTCAAGAAAAGCTGAGAACAATGGCAGCATTAACAAGCCTCATGACCCGTTTTTGCGCGGGCGAGGACAGCTGGTTAGCCAGATGCAGCACCAGCGACCCAAGTACATCCGAAGTTAGGGATGGAAACGGGAAATCACGACGCATCAAGAATAAGCGCTGAAATAAAGAAGATAGCCCGAAGAGCACGGCGGTAAACACCGGATTTAGAAGCTCTCGACCAGGCCAGCAGAAGCCGCCCTCCAAAGGCAACAGAGGCGAACTGTCCAGCCTAAACAAAATTCTGGACCAAATATGTCAGATCCATAGCACCCCTGATAAACCTGCAAATCATACCCATAGAGATGTTGGGTCTTCAAACAGTCCGGCAAGCTCAACGCCGAACACAAGGGGCAGGATACACCAAGTGAAGACGAGGACGAGCCTCGCAAGCAAAGCACAGGGGAACAGAAGAAATTCCCACCAGAAGTCAAAACAGTCAACGTGTTACACATGATAAAAGGGAGAAACAAAGCGGCACCTTTAGAGAAACATGTCTCAGGGCCTATCACCATGGAGCTCCGCCACTGGTCGTCCCAACCGATCACCTTCGACCATCGGGATTACTCGGCAAGTATCCGGCGTGCAGGATGGGTTGCCTTGGTATTAGATCCAATAATTGACGGATACCACTTCACACGAGTCCTGATGGACGGCGACAACAGTTTAAATCTGATATATCAGGACACAGTCCGCAAAATGGGGATAGACCCAACAAAAATTTACCGCAGCAATGCTACCTTTAAAGGAGTAACGCCAGGCTCGGAGGCTCATTGCAGGGGCTCCCTGCTACTAGAGGTTATATTCGGCTTCCCTGATAACTTCCGCAGCGAAAATTTAACTTTCCATGTCGCTCCGTTCCAAAGTGGCTGTCAAGCACTACTCGGACGCGAAGCTTTTGCTCGCTTTAATGCAATACCGCATTACGCTTCCCTCACACTTAAGATGCCCGGTCCACATGGCATCATTACAGTAAATGGAAATATTGAGCGATCCTTGCGCGCCAAAGAGAGTGCGGCTGCCTTGGCAGCCGCACATTAAAACGGCGTCACCAACTAAAGCATTTGATAGGTCATTAAGACCACAGACGCAGTTAGACGAGTCTGGCGCAGCTATATGTAATTAATACAGGTTTGATGGCTATACCCCTATTACAATACAAGGGGCTCAACGCGCGCGCAAAAGTGGCAATAAGGCTCACCTTTACTCAATTTCAATTATATATTGTTTATTTAGTATAACTTAACTTTTGCACAGAAATTAAGTTCCTCTCTTTTTCAGATGACCATTGTGCTACACCCATCTAGGATACGGCACAATGGGGACACAGGCGCAGACATGCAGCAGGGACCCGTTCCAAGGATTCTTTGTAGATTAAGACCCTGCGTAAACCTTTTTTACTGTCTCTTGTTGATTTACATCCCTCGGTTTCTCATTACAATCGAGAAGGATGATGGCGTCTTGGCATGTGGCCACGCCAGAATAATGCACGTACGTGGACAACAGGGGCTTATTACAAAGGGTACTGTTTAGACCCGGTTTACACCATAAAGACCAAATACTTTAGGGAGTGTTCGGCGTCGCGAGTTTGGCCTTATATGCATCAGCTCCGAATCATGTCTTTGGTCAAATGTTGGGTTTGCCCAGCTCCTGTGTTTTGCTGCCTTACGTTCCGCTCTATCGGCTAGCGCGGCACCAGGAGAACTACTGCGATTGTGCCCTGGTTCATCCGGACTAGCACCTTAGTAGAGAAAGCCGAAAACTGACTATCATAATATAGCGTGAGACTGGTCAACCACTCGATGACCTATTGGAATCTTCGGGATTCCTCCGCATTAACGAAGGGCCGTTTCCCGGCCAGGCATGTACGCACCCCGAATCTGGATGAGTGCGGAGCCACCAGGGGCTATATAGTAGCCCCACTGTCAAACTCCTATGGCTAAGTTAAAGTGTTAAAGCATTATAGTCCGATTGCCTAGTTCGCTACGCTATCACCTTCTTAATAGGACCAAGAGGTTGGATTAAGTGTGAATACGCGTCTTCTGCGAACACCCCCGCATTATATGCGTGGGGGCTGAAGCCGACGACTGCAATCTTTCACGTTATATACATATATACATAAACGCCGCATAGGAGGCATCACAATACTTTTGGGCAAAAGTATAAATACAGCCTTGATATATTCAATAAAACGTTGTTCTTACAATAGGAATACATATCACTCAAACATAACATTCTTCGAGCACTGGGCCTCTATCGAACGAGCGCCCTCAAGAACTTCTTCAAAATAGTGCTCGGCGGCCACTCGGCCTATGGCCGAACCCTGCGCCGCGACAATGGTGGCATCCATCTCCGCCCAATATGTTTTGACGCGGGCAAGGGCCATCCGCGAGCCTTCTATGCATGTCGACCTCTTCATCGCATTAATGCGTGGCACCACACCAAGGAACTGCTGCACCAAGCTAAAATAGTTGTTTGGCTTTGGCCTTTCCGGCCATAGATGATCCACGACAGACCTCATGGCGAGTCCGAACAATCTATTGAGTTCGGCCCATTCGGCAAGCTGATCAGTCAATTGAAGCGGACGCTCTGGAACGTTAAATTGCGACCAGAACAGCTTGTCCACTTCATGTTTGATCTCGGAAGTATTCGGCCGCATCGACAGCGCTCACCGCTAAGTCCAGATATGCGTCGGCCGAACTCCACAGCTGATCCAGAGGGGCATACCGCGGATCGCCGAACTTCCTCCGCAGCATAAAGGGCTTCCCAGCCACAATGTCCCCGGCTTCGCGTAGTTCCTCCTTCTTCGCTCTCACTGCAGAGTGTCTTTGGTCGCCATTGTGGCCTTTTCAAGGTCCGTAGCCTTCGCCCGGTTTTCTTCTTCAAGAAACTGGCAGCGGTCGGCAGTGTCTTTTAACTTCAAAGCCATTTTGGCCATTTTCTCTTTGCTCTCTCTATGAGCGTCCTTCTCGGCTCTCAACTCTTCAGCTGCCTTCAAAGCGCCCGCATTACTACTCCTTGCTTGCTCCTTGGCTCGGGCAAGCTCCGCCCGCAGGACCTCCACGGTGGCAGCTCCATCTGCAGTCACAACATATTAAAGATACTGGCATCACACTGCTCTTACTATGTGACATCCACTATAAATATCACCTACCCTGTGCCTCGTCAAGCCGCTTGTTAACAAGCTCGATGTCAGCATCCGCCGCATCCAGTCGCCGCCTTAGTTCGGCAACCCCATCAGTCCAGCTAGCCACCGGAGCTTCAGACACCTGCACATAAAGGCGGTCTGGTTATTACATGGGACTATGATCCTCTGTTCGTCGCCGTTCTCGATGACAACCAGAGTCTCAGGGGCTACTATCTACATAGGGCACACCTAAAATGTGTGGTACCATCACAAATGTATATCATTTCATGTACCTCAAAGCCCGTCAGTAGACTCATAAAGGCTTCATGCAACCCGTTTTCCGCGGACAAAATCCTTTCAATCACCGTACACATTAATGTACGGTGCTCTTCTGAGATAGTCGCTCACTCTAGCAGACCCTTCAGTACGTCCGACCGCATACCAGATGGTGCCGGACTCTTTTGATTACTCTCTTCAAGAGCTGCATACTGATGGCTTCGGGTGACCATGGGATTACCTTCTGGCCTTGCCGGATCTGGAGAAACTCTCCGTGACGACACTTCAAGGTCGCCCGCTTCTTGAGCCAGGGAGTCCGGGGGAGGCATTTCACTCTCCATCATCTCCGGAAGAAGATCCCTCGAAGACGAGTGAGGGAGTCCTGGATTAGGGGGTGTTCGGGTAGCCGGACTATACCTTCGGCCGGACTCCAGGACTATGAAGATACAAGATTGAAGACTTCGTCCCGTGTCCGGGTGGGACTTTCCTTGGCGTGGAAGGCAAGCTTGGCGATGCGGATATTCAAGATCTCCTACCATTGTAACTGACTTTGTGTAACCCTAACCCTCTCTGGTGTCTATATAAACCAGAGGGTTTTAGTCCGTAGGACAACTTCATCATACAACAATCATACCATAGGCTAGCTTCTAGGGTTTAGCCTCCTTGATCTCGTGGTAGATCTACTCTTGTACTATCCATATCATCAATATTAATCAAGCAGGACGTAGGGTTTTACCTCCATCAAGAGGGCCCGAACCTGGGTAAAACATCATGTTCCTTGCCTCCTGTTACCATCCGGCCTAGACGCACAGTTCGGGACCCCCTACCCGAGATCCGCCGGTTTTGACACCGACATTGGTGCTTTCATTGAGAGTTCCTCTGTGTCGTCGCTTTTAGGCCCGATGGCTCCTTCGATCATCAACAACGATGCAGTCCAGGGTGAGACTTTTCTCCCCGGACAGATCTTCGTCTTCGGCGGCTTCGCACTGCGGGCCAATTCGCTTGGCCACCTTGAGCAGATCGAAAGCTACGCCCCTGGCCATCAGGTCAGGTTTGGAAGCCTAAACTACATGGCTGACATCCGCGGGGACTTGATCTTCGACGGATTCGAGCCACAGCCAAGCGCGCCGCACTGTCTCGATGGGCATGATATAGCTCTGCCGCCGAACAGCGCCTTGGAGGCCGCACACGCATCGGTTCCGACCATTGATTCGGAGCCTACTGCGCCGATCGAGGATCAGCGGTTGGATGCTGCCTCAGGGGCTGCGATCTCAGAGGCGATCGAGCCGAACTCCAGCCCCGCACTCCGCATGGCCCGTGACTCCGAGGAGCCGGATTCCTTTCCGAACTCCGAGCCCCCCGCGCCCCTGCCGATCGAATCCGATTGGGCGCCGATAATGGAGTTCACCGCCGCAGACATCTTTCAGCACTCGCCCTTCGGCGACATCCTGAATTCGCTAAAGTCTCTCTCTTTATCAGGAGAGCCCTGGCCGGACTACGGTCAGCAAGGATGGGATTCGGATGATGAAGAAATTCAAAACCCACCCACCACCCACTTCGTAGCCACTGTCGACGACTTAACCGACATGCTCGACTTCGACTCCGAAGACATCGACGGTATGGACGACGATGCAGGAGACAACCAAGAACCAACGCCTATAGGGCATTGGACAGCCACCTCATCTCACGATGTGTACATGGTGGATACCCCTAAAGGAAGCAACAACGAGGAAAACGGGGATGGAAAGAGGGATCGATCTCTCGAAAAACAATCAAAGCGTCGGCGTAAACGCCGACCCAAGCCCCGCCTCGATAAAGACCCAGCCATAGAGCAGGATGAGCCGGTAGACGACGAGCATGCCTTAGAGCAACCGTCCCAACAGGACAACCCGGATAGAGAAACCGAACATCCCTCCCCCGGCGAAAATGGCATTCCGGACGACCCTACGCCGGACAAGCCCACGAAGCAGAAGAACCTCCACAAACGGCTCGTTGCAACCGCACGCAGCCTGAAAAAGCAGAAGCGGAAGCTAAAAACTGCGGAAGATGCACTCAGGATCAGATGGAGTAAAGTAATCAATACCGCAGACAAATACGGCGACAGTCGCCGCACTAAAAGCTATCCGAAGAGAAAGCTACTGCCTGAATTCGACGAGGAGGCCTTAGAGCCCTCGCATTCCAAAAGTGAGAAAGCCACACGGTCGGATAGACGACCCCATGGCCAGCATAAAGCGGCAAGCAGCGCCGCACTTAAGCCGGCATGCGACCCACTTAAGGATTCGCATCATGGCCCAGCCAGGTCCATTTACGGGCCAAGAAAGCAAGCTCTCGTAAGCAATGCAGTAAAGCCATTATCAGAATCCGGCACACCCAAATACAGGGGTGCCGCACACCCCCTATGTTTCACCGATGAGGTCCTGGATTATGAATTTCCAGCGGGATTCAAACCCGTAAACATAGAGGCATATGATGGAACAACAGACCCTGGAGTCTGGATCGAGGATTATATCCTCCACATACATATGGCTAGAGGAGATGACCTCCACGCCATAAAATACTTACCCCTCAAGCTTAAAGGGCCAGCCCGGCATTGGCTCAAAAGCCTTCCTGAAAACACAATCGGAAGTTGGGAAGAGCTCGAGGACGCTTTCCGAGCAAATTTTCAAGGGACCTATGTCCGCCCTCCGGATGCAGACGATCTTAGTCACATAACTCAACAGCCCGGAGAGTCAGCTCGGCAATTCTGGAATAGATTTCTTACTAAAAAGAATCAGATAGTCGACTGTCCGGACGCTGAAGCCTTAGCGGCTTTCAGGCATAATGTCCGAGACGAATGGCTCGCCAGACACCTCGGCCAAGAAAAGCCAAGAACAATGGCCGCACTAACAAGCCTCATGACCCGCTTTTGCGCAGGAGAGGACAGCTGGTTGGCAAGATGCAGCACCAGTGACCCAAGTACATCCGAAACTAGGGATGGAAACGGAAAACCGCGACGCAATAAGGACCGTCGCCGGACTAAGGAAAAAAGTCCGAAGAGCACGGCAGTCAACGCCGGATTCAAAAGCTCACGACAGAATCAGAAAAAGCCGCCCCTCCAAGATAACAGGGACGACCTATCCAACCTAAACAAAATCTTGGATAGGATATGTCAAATACACAGCACTCCCGGAAAGCCTGCTAACCATACCCACAGAGATTGTTGGGTTTTCAAACAATCCGGCAGACTCAACGCCGAACACAAGGGGCTCGACACACCAAGCGAAGACGAGGACGAACCCCAAAAGCAGAGTACCAGGAAACAAAAGAATTTCCCACAAGAAGTAAAAACAGTAAACTTACTCCACATAACAAAACGTGCGGCGCCCATAAAGGTACGCGCCCCACGGCCTATCCCAAAGGAATCCCGCCACTGGTTGTCAAAACCAATCATCTTCGATCATCTGGATTATTCTAGAAGTGTCAGGAACCCAGGCTGGACTGCCCTGGTACTCGATCCAATAATTGGCGGACTCCAGTTTTCAAATGTCCTTATGGACGGTGGCAGCGGACTCAACCTGATATATCAGGACTCAATCCGCCACATGGGGATCGACCCAAAAAGAATTCGCCACAGCAAAACCTCCTTTCAAGGAGTAACGCCAGGTCCGGACACCCATTGCATGGGTTTTCTCCGGCTCGAGGTTATTTTCGGCTCTGCCGATAACTTCCGTCGCGAAAAGCTGACTTTCCACATCGTCCCATTCTCAAGTCGCTATCAAGCACTACTGGGACGCGAAGCTTTCGCCCGCTTTAACGCAATACCGCATTATGCATCTCTTACGCTTAAGATGCCCGGTCCACGCGGCATCATCTCCTTAAAGGGGAAGCAGTGAGAACACCTCCCCCAAGCGGAGGATTGTGCGGCCGCTTTAACAGCCCCACAATACAATGGCTTCACCAGCCAGAACATCGGAACAGGTCATTAAGACCACGGACACGGATAGACGAGTCCGGCACAAAAGTATCATTGATAAAGGCTTAGTGGCCATATACCCCTGCACTAGGGGCTTCACACGTATAAAATAAGAGACAATAAAGCTCAATTTTTCATATTTTACTTTACACTTTGTTTATTTCATATAACTTTTGTTCGGCACGCCCCTTTTTCAACTTAGTTGCTCTCTTTTTACAGATGAACGTCGTGCTGCGCCCGTCCAGGATACGGCACAACGGAGACACAGGCGCAGACGTGCAGTAGGGACCCGTTCCAAGGATTCTTTTCAGATTAAGACCCTGCGTAAACCTTTTTTACTGTCTCTTGTTGATACACATCCCCTGGTTCTATGACCAAGGAGGAGGCTGGCGTCTTGGCATGTGGCCACGTCAGAATTCTTGCGCGTACCTGGACACTAGGGGCTTATACCTCAGAGCGTTACCTCGCCCGCTCTCATAAAGACCGAATACCTTAGGGAGTGTTCGGCGTCGCGAGTTTGGCCTTATATGCATCAGCTCCGAGTCATGATTTTGGTCAAATGTTGGGTTGCCCGGCTCCTGTGTTCGGCCGCCTTACGTTCCGCTCTATCGGCTAAGGCGGCACCAGGAGAACTACTGCGATTGTGCCCTGGTTCGGCCAGGCGAGCACCTCAGTAGAGAAAGCCGAAAACCGACTGTCATGATATGGCGTGAGACTGGTCAACCACTCGATGACTCTCCGGAATCTGTAGGATTCCTCCGCATTAACGAAGGGCCGTTTCCCGGCCAGGCACATACGCGCCCCGAATTCGGGCGAGCGCAGTCGCCACCAGGGGCTACCTAAATAGTCCCATTGTCAAGCTCCTATGGCTAAGTGAAAGTGTTAAAGCATTATAGTCCGGTTGCCTAGCTCGCTGCGCTATCACCTCCTTTGTAGGACCAAGACGTTGGATTAAGTGTGAAAATGCGCCTTCTGCGAGCACCCCCGCACTATGTGCGTGGGGGCTGAAGCCAACGACTGCAATCTTTCAGATTTTGTATATATATCTTAAAACGGCCGCACAGGAGGTGTTCCAAATACTTGAAGGCACAAGTATAAAAGGCTACTACAATTCATCAAAATATTGCTTTATAATTACATATGCTATCAGAACATAGCATCCTTCGAGCACTGCGTCTCTATTACACGAGCGCCTTCAAGGACTTCCTGAAAATAGTGCTCGGAGGGTACTCGGCTTTTGTCCGAATCTCGGGATGCAACAACGGTGGTCTCCATCTCTGCCCAGTATGTCTTGACACGGGCAAGAGCCATCCGTGCGCCCTCTATGCATGCTGACCTCTTCATCGCATTGATACGTGGCACCGCGTCAAGGAATTGCTGCACCAAGCTGAAATAACTCTTCGGCTCCGATCTCCCCGGCCACAGATGACCCATGACGTACTTCATGGCGAGTCCGGACAATCTATTCAGTTCGGCCCATTGAGCCAGACGATCGTCCACTGCCAGTGGACGCTCTGGATTCTGGAACTGCGACCAGAAAAGCCTTTCCACTTCGCGATCTTCTTGATCTCGAAAGTATTCGGTCGCATCAGCAGCACTCGCTGCCAAATCCAGATAGGTGTCCTCCGCACTCCACATCCGGTCCAACGGAGCAAACTTCGGATCGCAAAACTTCCTCCGCAGCATAAAGGGCTTTCCAGCCGCAATCTGTCCGGCCTGACGCAGCTCCTCCTTCGCAGCTCTCATCGCAGAGCGAGCGTCCTTGGCATCAGCAACGGCCTTCTCTAAGTCCGTCTGTCTCGCCCGGTCTTCTTTCTCAAGAAACTTGCAACGGTCAGCAGCACTTTTTAACTTCACGGCCATCACGGCCATCTCCTTCTTGCTTCGGCAGTGAGCAGCCTGTTCGGCTCTCAGCTCTTCAAGGGCCTTCTCGGCAGCCGCATCACTTTTCCTGGCTTGTTCCTTAGCTCGGGCAAGTTCCGCCCGAAGACTCTCCACGGCGGCCGCACCATCTGCGTCAAGCACACACATTGTAAGATACTGGCATAAAGCTCCTCTTACCAGATGCCGCCCGAGGAATTGCATACCTTGAGCCTCATCAAGCCGCTCGTTGACGAGCGCGATGTCGGCATCTGCCACGTCAAGTTGCCGCTTTAGTTCGGCAAAATCATCAGTTCGGCTCGATTCCGGACACTTCGCCACCTGTATACAAAGGCGACATTTTAGACCTGGGATTATGATCCTCTGCGCGCCGTCAATTTTGACAACGCACAGAGTCTCAGGGGCTACTATCTACACAGGGCGCATCTTGTTTATGCGCAACTGACAAAGAAGTACATTATCAAACGTACCTCAAAACCCGTCAGCAAACTTCTGACGGCCTCATGCAATCCGCTTTCCGCGGACGAAATCCTTCCAATCACCGTACCCATCAATGCACGGTGCTCCTCTGAGATAGAAGCTCGCCCCAGCAGAATCATCAGCTCCTCCGACCGCGCATCGGACGGTGCCGGACTCGTCCTATGACCTCCATCGAAGGCCGGACGCGGAGAACCTTGGGGGACATATGGCTACCTTCCACCCCTGCCGGATTCGGAGAAACCCTCCGCGACGACACCTCAGGGTCGCCCGCCTCGCCAGGCGGTACGGCAGGGGGAGGCGTTCCACTCTCCATCATCTCCGGAAGAAGATCCCCCGAAGACGAGCTCTGCTGAGAAGGGCTGAGGTCCGAGCTACAAAGTAAAATTTCGGTTAATCTTCTCAGATAAAAAGCAAGGATTTCTCTCATCCCTCTAAAGGAAAATCTTTCTCTACTTACGGCTCGCTGGAGGGCTGATCCCTTTGAGGGCGTAGTTCGGCCGAGGATCTCCCCGGCGTCGGACCCTCTGACGAGGACTTTTCCCCCCGCTTTGAGGCCATGGTCTCCGGGTCGTCAGAGGCGGCCCTCTTCTTCCCCTTAGGAGAGGAATTGTCGGTTCTTCCCTTCGGAGCAGCCTCCTTCGAGGAGGCCATAGTTTCCTTGTCCTCCCCCTCACTTCCCTCCAAAGGCACGATCTTCAACATCCTGACTAGCACGGGATCCGGCCTGGTCTCAGGAAGGGGAGCCGGACACCTGATCAGCTTTGCCTTCGCTATCCACTCCTGTTTAAAAGGACAGCTCTTTTAGGGGCGAATTTATGACAATTTTACGGATAGCGAGTCCGGGCACAAGGTTACTTACTTGAGTATCCGGGCGATTGCAGCTTAAACCTGCGTCCTCGGTCAAATCCGGACACATTGCTTGTGATCCGAAGAACATTTTATACATCTCCACGGGCGTTGCGCCCATAAAATGCTGGAGAGCTCGTGGTCCCTCCGGATTAAACTCCCACAGACGAAGGGAGCGACGTTTGCCGGGCAGTGTTCGGCGAATCAGCATGACCTGCGTCACCTTGACCAGGTTGAGGTCTCTTTCTAAGAGATCCCTAATGCGGCCCTGCAACAAGGGCACGTCTTTGGATAACCCCCAATCTAATCCTTTGTTGACCCATGACGCTAGCCGTGGTGGGGGACCCGAGCGAAAGGCAGGAGGCGCCACCCACTTGGCGCTCCTGGGAGCGGTGATATAGAACCACTCTCGTTGCCACAAGCCGAGCTCCTCTTGAAAGGAGCCCTCGGGCCATGGAGCATCAGCATTCTTACTTATGACAGCGCCTCCGCACTCTGCGTGCCGTCCCTCGATCATCTTCGGCTCCACTCCAAAAGTCTTGAGCCATAATCCGAAGTGAGGAGTAACACGGAGGAACGCTTCGCACACAACGATGAATGAGGAAATGTGGAGGATGGACTCCGGAGCTAAGTCATGAAATTCCAGCCCATAATAGAACATCAGCCCCCTCACGAAGGGATCCATCGGGAAGCCTAACCCCCGAAGGAAGTGAGACATGAACACTACGCTCTCACCGGGCTGGGGACTGGGAATAGCCTGCCTTTGAGCAGGCAACCTATGCAAAATTTCGGCGGTCAAGAACTTAGCCTCTCTCAACTTTAGCACGTCCTCCTCCGTGACGGAGGAGGGCATCCATCGGCCTTGAAGGTCGGAACCGGACATTGTCGAAGGTCCGAAGCGCCTGGAATCTGGAGCCTAGGGTGTTGGAACTCGAGGCGACGGGCGAACTTGTTTTGAGATTGGAGAAAAGGAGTAAGGCCTTGGTCTCTTTATAAGAGGTTGAATACCAGGAGCCCTCCCCGTAACCGTTTGGGACTCGCCTTTAATCGAGAAGACATGCTAACGGGCACGATTGGGTTACCCACGTCCGTATTGATGAGAATCCCGTAAATAAAGGGGACACGATCTCTGCTTTGACAAGACGTGCCAAGGAAACCGCCTCGCAAAACACGCTGAGGTGGAAAAGTGAAAACGATTCGAATAAAGGCTTGGCCGTAGTGTGATGTCACGCTGCGGAATACGTCAGCGGATTAGATTTGTGTTAATATTATTCTCTCTGTGGCAATACGTGGAAACTTATTTTGCAGAGCCGGACACTACTCTTGGTGTTTACAAACTTTTATGAAGAATTTGGAGGAGGAACCCGCCTTGCAATGCCGAAGACAATCTACGCGCCGGACTCGTCGTCATTGAAGCCTGGTTCAGGGCTACTGAGGGAGTCCTGGATTAGGGGGTGTTCGGGTAGCCGGACTATACCTTCAGCCGGACTCCAAGACTATGAAGATACAAGATTGAAGACTTCGTCCCGTGTCCGGATGGGACTTTCCTTGCGTGGAAGGCAAGCTTGGCGATGCGGATATTCAAGATCTCCTACCATTGTAACCGACTTTGTGTAACCCTAACCCTCTCCGGTGTCTATATAAACCGGAGGGTTTTAGTCCGTAGGACAACTTCATCATACAACAATCATACCATAGGCTAGCTTCTAGGGTTTAGCCTCCTTGATCTCGTGGTAGATCTACTCTTGTACTACCCATATCATCAATATTAATCAAGCAGGATGTAGGGTTTTACCTCCATCAAGAGGGCCCGAACCTGGGTAAAACATTGTGTTCCTTGCCTCCTGTTACCATCCGGCCTAGACGCATAGTTCGGGACCCCCTACCCGAGATCCGCCGGTTTTGACACCGACAACGAGCTCTGCTGAGAAGGGCTCAGATCCGAACTGCAAGATAAATGCTTCGGTTATCCTCCTCAGAAGTAAGGTAGTATATCTTCACTATTAAGTACTTTTTGATTACTTACAGCTCGTTAGAGGGCTTATCCCCGCACGGGCTTTGTGTGGCAAGAGCACCCTCCGAGGCGGGACCCTCTGGTGGAGTTTTCTTCTCCCGTTTGGAAACCTCAGTTTCTGGATCATCAGAGGTAGTCTTCTTCCTCCCCCGGGGCGAGGGAATGTCAGATTCCTTCCCTTGGTTATCCTCCCTCACGGAGGCGCTCATTCCCTCAGTTGGAATAGGTAGCAGTGGAGGCCCGCTTTCGCCCTCTTTATCCCCCCCTTCATCTTCCTTTGAGGGCACCGTACAAGGTGCTGGCTCGAGCATCTTTTCCAGCACCGGATTGTCCAAGCCTTTGGGAAGGGGGGCCGAACACCGGATCATCTTCGCCTTTGTTATCCAATCCTGGTTAAAGAACGATTCTTCAGAATGATGTCACGATAAATGAAAGACAGTAAGTTCGACTAAAGGATCACTTACTTGGGCCGCGGTGTGGTTGCTGCTCAGGCCCACGTCCTTAGAGGTGTCCGAACACTCTATTTGGGGTCTGAAGAACGACTTGTACATCTCCTCGTGCGTCAGGCCGAGGAAATTTTGAATAGTGCGCGGTCCTTCTGGGTTGAATTCCCATAAGCGGAGGGGCCGGCGTTTGCAAGGCTGGACTTGACGAACCAGCATGACTTGCACTACCATAACCAAACTAAAATCTCCCTCGAAGAGATCTCGGATGCGACTCTGCAGTATGGGCACATCCTTGGCTGGACCCCAGCTCAGCCCCCTGCTGATCCATGACATCAGTTGTGGTGGAGGGCCCGAGCGAAAGGCGGGGGAGGCTACCCACTTGGCACTTCTGGGAGCGGTGATGTAGAACCACTCCCATTGCCATAATCTGGACACCTCCGGAAAGGAACCCTTTGGCCACGGAGCTCTAGCAATCTTGCTTATTAATGCACCTCCGCAAGCTGCATACTGCCCCTCGACCGTCTTCGGCTTCACATCAAAGGTCTTGAGCGACAGGCCGAAGTGAGGGGTAATGCGGAGGAAGGCCTCACATACGACAATAAATGCCGAGATGTGGAGAAAGGAATCCGGGGCTAGATCATGGAAATCAAGCCTGTAATAGAACATCAAACCCCTAACAAAGGGATCCAGAGTGAGGCCTGGTCCTCGGAGGAAGTGGGAGATGAACACGACGTCTTCATTGGGTTCAGGAGTAGGGATGACCTGCCCTCGGGCAGGCAGCCGATGCGAAACTTCGGCGGTCAGGTATCTTACCTCTCTCAACTTCTTGATATCCTCTTCCGTGATGGAGGAGGGCATCCACCGGCCCTGGAGGCTAGATCCGGACATGATTGGATATCTGAAGCACCTGACCTGGGCTTTGGGTGTTAGAACTCGAGGCGGGGTAAGGATTCGATTGAGCACGGGAGGGAAAAAGTAAAAGCCTTGTCCCCTTATAAAGAGGGTGAATATCAAGCGTCCTCCTCGTAGCTATTTGGGACTTGCCTAAAATCTAGGAGTCCTAGGCGCGGTTGGGTTACCCACGACCGTATTGATGAGAATCCCGTAATAAGGGGGACACGATCTCTGCTTTGACAAGACGTGTCAAGAAACTGCCTCGCGTTATGTGCGGGGCTAGTTAAAGAAAAACGGTTCGAATAATCGCCGAGCCATGGCATGATGTCCTGTTGCCAAAACGTGTCAACAGATTAGATTTGTGGAAATATTATTCTCTCTACAGTGGTATGTGGAACTTATTTTGCAGGGTCAGACACTATCCTTTTATTCGAACACTTCTGTGGTGTATCCGGAGGAGGAACCCGCCTTGCAATGCCGAAGACAACACTGCGCGCCAGACTCATCGTCGTTGAAGCCTGGTTCAGGGGCTACTGAGGGAGTCCTGGATTAGGGGGTCTCCGGACAGCCGGACTATGTCCTTTGGCCGGACTGTTGGACTATGAAGATACAAGATTGAAGACTTTGTCCCATGCCTGGATGGGACTCTACTTGGCATGGAAGGCAAGCTAGGCAATACGGATATGTATATCTCCTCCTTTGTAACTGGCCTTGTGTAACCCTAGCCCCTCCGGTGTCTATATAAACCGGAGGGTTTTAGTCCGTAGGACAACATACAATCATACCATAGGATAGCTTCTAGGGTTTAGCCTCTCCGATCTCGTGGTAGATCAACTCTTGTAATACTCATATCATCAAGAATAAATCAAGCAGGACGTAGGGTTTTACCTCCATCAAGAGGGCCCGAACCTGGGTAAAACATCGTGTCCCCTACCTCCTGTTACCATCCGCCTTAGACGCACAGTTTGGGACCCCCTACCCGAGATCCGCCGGTTTTGACACTGACAGGCGGCATCAAGGAAAGTGTCCATGAAGGACTAGAAAGTGTGCCTTTTGTGTTAGCAACCTTGAGCTCCGCCAGCTTGTCCTCTTTGACATCCTTGCAGTGCACTCGGGCCAGGGACAGGGCGACATCAGCGCCGCAGCGAGCAGATGACTTCTTCCATTCTTGCACTCGCTTAGGTATTTGATTCGGTCGGGCCATCAGAGACTAGAGGTCTTGAGACAGTTCTGCTTGAGGCCAGAGTTCAGCATCAACCCGAGTCATCGCCACCTTCAGGCGGGCAAGATAACCAACTGCGCTGTCCATGCGAGATTCCAACCACAACACATTCATTGCGAAGTCATCTTTGACTGGGCAATTTATGGGGTCGAGACTTGTCTCGATCCGCCCAGTTTCTGCTTCAAAGTCCTGGCAAAGCTCTGCATAGTCGGATGAATGGTGAGTCGACAATATAATAAGACCAGTCAATCGACCATAACAAGTCAGTCGAACATCAGTACCTTCAAGTTTTAAGACCAGTTGAGCAGCAATCTGGCCCAAATAAGACTCCAACTCGCCCTTCTTGGCTTTGAGGCTCCCAATCTCGTCAGACAGCTTGTCCTTGTCCTTCTTTAGTCACTCGACCTCTCGATTGGCGTCAGAGACAGCAGTCTTTAGTTTGGAGTTCTCTTCTTCTAACTTGCCGACTGAAGCAAGCTTCTTGTCAGCAAGTGTTTTTTTCTCTCGCGCCTCCTTCTGCGCGGCAGCAAGATCCAGATCCTTCTTCTCCAGAGCCTGCTTCATTTTCTCTAAAGAAATAACATTCTTCAGATGAGCTTGGAGTTGACGGTTTTCACTACGTACATCTGCTCCAGTGAAATCACTCGGTTCAAAAAACTGGAAAGGAAAAGTGCCAGACATAAGATGGACAGTTGTCGATTGGTTACCTCCCATGGCAGCTACTTCATCACAAGCAGTCTTGAGATTCTTATTGGCCAATTCCAGATCAAGGTTGAGCCTGATTTGCTGCTTGTTCAGTGTAGAAAGTTGAGCCCCAAGATTACAAGATTTCTACAGTCAATATATAAGACATATCAGTCAACAGAAACAAAAAAGCATCACAGTGAAAGTTACTCTAAGACTACCGCTGAAGCAAACATTCAACGATAGTCTCGGGGACTACACCCAGTGGGTGCACTTAGCGTGCCCCCACTGGTTGGATTCAACACTCAGCATGGTCTGCCCAGCTCGAGTAAAAAAAGCGAAGACAGTTGTTCTTAGACCATAGTCGACTACCCGCAGTCCACCACGGTCTCGGGGACTACACCCAGTGGGTGCACTTAGCATGCCCCCACTGGTTCAGATTGTCACTCGACATGACCCGCCCAGACCGAGTGAGAAAATTACCACAGTCGACTGCCCGCACTCAACTATGGTCTCGAGGACTACACCCAGTGGGTGCACTCAGCGTGCCCCCAATAGTTCAAAAATCCAAGTCGACTGAAGTGGAAGACCTATACGACTTTAGGGCAGACAAACCCCAGTGGGTGGATGAGAAGTAAGATCAGTCAGAAAACCAACTAACCTGGACATTGGTCTGCAGAGCAGCGCCGGCATTGAAGGCCACCTGACTGGCCTCGTGCACCACTTTCATTTGTCCCATCACAAGATTCAACTGAAGAAGAGCTTCCTTGGCGGCACTCAGTGGGTCGTCTGGAGTTTGGTACGTAGTGAAAAGAGATGATGGTAGAACAGTCAAAGCACTCGCTGGGTCTAATGCGTGGAGTTGTACTAGAGCAGCAGGAGTCTGAGCAGGCGACCCTGATGGACAGTCAGTCGACAGTGGGATAGCGAAACTGACGTTGGTGCGAGCCGGATCTACGGATTGCTCCACCGCCATCCCAGGCATCAGTGTCGACTGAGGAACCTGAACCTCAGGTGCTTTCCTGCTCGGTGCGTGGTCCCTCCTCCTCCTTTCCCTCAGAGGCACTTATTCTTCATCATCGTTCGGAAGCACAACAACAGCTCATGGAGTTGCAGCAAACAAGAAAAATCAGAGAGACGACTGACGAACAGTCCAGTCGACCGACTAAATTTGAGTCGGGCAGACTTACAGGCTTTGGAGGTAGCTGCGTCGTCGGTTTCCTTGTCATCTGGGACCTTGTCAATATCCATATCAGTCGCGGCGGAGGCCGGGCTGGAAAAGTTCATCATCCACTCGGTCAGGATAGGAGAATCAGTCGAAGCAAAGAAACACGGGAAGAACGTTTACCCAGAAACAACAGGAACATCCATCTTGATCTTAGGCAAGGTCTTCCGAGCCTTCGAGGTATTGATCTTGGGCTACTTGATGACTTTCTCAGCCAGCTCTGGAGTCGGAGACCGAGCGTGCTTTTGAGATGGAACGCTCGAGGCCATAGTCTTACCGCGCCTGCCCATGGGATCATGGCATTGCTTGGATCGATGTTCCGAACGAGGTGATGAGTCGACTACTTCCTCGTTGTCTGACTCGTCGCTCTCATCTTCATCATCGTTGTCTGGTGACTCCCATTCACTGCTCTCCTCCGCGCTGTCCTCGCCCTCATGGTCCTGCTCCAGAGCTTGTTCACAATTGGGCATTGAGTACATCTCTGTGTAAATCTACAAGACAATAAGTCGAGTGGGAATCAGTCAGATTAACAAATAGTCGGAAAACGCATTCAAATGCAATCGGTCATATCGGCCAAACCTTGTCTGGCTGGTTGCTGTTGCTGAAAGGGTCGACTCTCCTGGCGCCCCTGGGGTTGTCCTTGTTCCCGGTGATGCTCGTCAGCCATTGAGTCACTGTTTCAGCCGGCACCTCCTCTGGATGAACCCGAGCGGTGTCCCCAGCGCCGGAGTACATCCACATGGAAAGGTCACGGGCCTGGAGCAGTTGGATGCGCCGACTGAGGAACACCTCCAACAAATCCATGCCGGTGACGCCTTGGTTGATCAGCTGGACCTCCCTCTCGACCAGCATGCATGTCTCCGCCTTCTCCGCGGCGGTCACTTTCAATGAGGAAGGAGTCTGAACACGGTCAAAAGAAAAAGGAGGAAGTCCAGTCGACTGGCCTGGAGTCACGATATCCTTGCAGTAGAACCAGGTCGACTGCCAGCCTCTGACCGACTCAGGAAGGGTCATCGGAGGAATGGAACTCCTTTTCCTCTTCTGGATACCCAAACCCCCACACATCTGGATAACATGGATTTTCTCGTCCTTCGAGTTTGCTTTCTTTGTTGTCTGGGATCAGATGGTGAAAATGTGCTTCAAAAGACCCCAGTGCGGTCGACACCCCAAGAAATTCTTGCACATGGACACGAACGCAGCAAGATACATGATGGTGTTGGGAGTGAAATGATGGAGTTGTGTCACACCCTCGATGCGACTATAGCTCCCACGAGTCGAGGCACGACTTAGAGACATAATCACATTGAAGGCATATGTCGCAAGTTAGGCAATCTTCACAACATCCCATGTAATATGAATAATAAAGGGGAGATAACATAGTTGGCTTACACTCGCCACGTCAATCAAGTACATAAATAACATTACATCAAGCAAACACTCATGGCCCGACTACGGCGCCAAAATAAAAGATAACCCAACAAGCGACACGGTCCCGATCACCCCCAACTGGGCACCACTACCGATCATCAGGAAAGGAAACATAGTAACATTGAGAGTCTTCGTCAAACTCCCACTTGAGCTCAAGAGCGTCTCCTGGAGCGGAATCATCAGGCCCTGCATCTGGTGTAATAGTAATCTGTGAGCCACAGGGACTCAGCAATCTCGCACCCTCGCGATCAAGACTATTTAAGCTTAATAGGTAAGGGAAAGTAAAATATGTGGAGCTGCAGCAAGTGGCTAGCAAATATGGTGGCTAACTTATTCGCAAAAGAGAGCGAGAAGAGGAGGCAAAGCGCGAGCGAGAAACTAGAGAACAACTTGTGCAAACATTACTCCAACACCGTGTCCACTTCCCGGACTCCGCCGAGAAGAGGCCATCACGGTAACACACTCAGTTGATTCATTTTAATTAAATTAAGGTTCAAGTTATCTACAGCCGGACATTAATAAATTCCCATCTGCCCATAACCGCGGGCACGGCTTTCGAAAGTTCAAATCCCTGCAGGGGAGTTCCAACTTAGCCCTTCACAAGCTCTCACGGTCAACGAAGGAATAGACCTCCTCCCGAGACGTTCCTATCAGACTCGGTATCCCGATACAACAAGACATTTCGACAGGGTAAAACTAAACCAGCAACACCGCCCGAATGTGCTGACAAATCCCGATAGGAGCTGCACATATCTCTTTCACAGGGCACACTCAGATGAGACTAGCTACGAGTAAAACCAAACCTCAAGTTTCCGCGAGGTGGTCCCGCAGGCAGCTCAGTCGGACCAACACTCAGAGGAGCACTGGCCCGGGGGGGTTAAAATAAAGATGACCCTTGAGTCCGCGAAACCCAAGAGAAAAAGAGGCTAGGTGGCGAATGGTAAAACCAATGTTGGGCATTGCTGGAAGAGCTTTACTTAAGACGAACTGTCAGGGGGTTCCCATAATAGCCCAACCGCGTAAGGAACGCAAAATCCGGGAACATAACACCGATATGACGGAAACTAGGGTGGCAAGAGTGGAACAAAACACCAGGCATAAGGCCGAGCCTTCCACCCTTTACCAAGTATATAGATGCATTAATTAAATAAGGTATATTGTGATATCCCAACAAGTAACATGTTCCAACAAGGAACAACATCTCCATGTTCCAACAAGGAACAAACTTCAATCTTCACCTGCAACTAACAACGCTATAAGAGGGGCTGAGCAAAGCGGTAACATAGCCAATCAACGTTTTGCTAGGACAAGGTGGGTTAGAAGCTTGGTTCAACAATATAGGAGACATGATAAGCAAGTGGTAGGTATCGCAGCATAGGCATAGCAAAAGAGCGAGCAACTAGCAAGCAAAGATAGAAGTGATTTCGAGGGTATGGTCATCTTGCCTGAAATCTCGCAAGGAAGAAGAACGAGTCCATGAAGAAGATAAACGGACGTAGTCAAATGGATCCTCACAAACGCAATGTTAACGGAACCAACCCGGAGAAGCAACACCGGAAAAGAAGCACACAGCATAGTAAACAACCAACACATGAACATGGTATGATATGCGAGATGCGGTATGCGATGCATATGCATGATTGGACAAGGAATGCATGAACCTGGCCTCAACTTGGAAAACCAAGAGTTCCACTAGAAAGATGAGATGAAATCTCTTGAAAACGATATAAAGAACGCCGGAATCGGAGTTACGGTTTGGAAATGGCAAGCGATTCAAATATGGCACCGGTCTGCGATTTACAGCAAGTAGCCATCTAAATGCAACGAAATGAACATGCTACAGCACCCAAACATGACAACAAAATACATGGCAGGGATGCATTCAAGAAGATTAACAAAAGTCTAGCACTGAGCTACGGCCAATTCATCCATTAACAGGTTCAAACAAGCATGGCAAAAATGCATATGGCAAACAGATCTCAGACTTAGTGAGATTAACACTTGTCTGGAATTTCAGATCAGGTAGCACTCTTCGGAGCAACAAAACTACATGCTACAGGACCTTAACATGGCAAAGTAAAGCATGGCATGGAGCTACTCAAAGAGCTTAACAAAAGTCCCTTAGTGACCTTGAGCCAAAAGGGATCAGAAAATACAATTACAAGCATGTGAACATGGCAAAAACATAATCAGTTTTCAGGGAGCATGCTGAAAACAGATATCAAGTAGGCATGTTTACGAGCTCGATGCACTCAATACGGAGCAATACATGATAAGCTAAGCATACATCTATCAAAAACACACAAAATGCAAGCTGGAAATGGCAAGAACAATAGCATAGCATGCACGGATCAACTACAATATCATCGGCAAAATTGCAAACAAGTTGACAATCTGCCCAGATTCACAAAGTAGCAAAAGCAGAGCTCGATTGACTCAAGCTAGGGTGCTCCATAATTGCAAACAAGACATGGATGGATAAAGCACTACAATATTAACAAAACATCCTTACTGATCACCCTCAAAAGAGGCACGTATCACTAGGAAACAACATGAACATATGGCAATATGAGATAAACAGATCAAGGACTTAGTGGAAATGCTAAGTCCCTGAAATCAGCATTACCAAGTGCCTCACTTTGCAAGCTTGTGCTAGTCACCACACACATCAAAAAAATACATGGGTTGCACCTCTGAAAGATGACAAAACCCTTAACAAAACATATGTAGAGCATCAGGGCATATCGTGCACACAATAATCATGGCAAAAATGACAAAAAGCTAAATGGAGCAGCAGATCTGACAATTATCTCAAGTAGCCCTCTTCTAACAGCATTTCGGGCATCAAGATGAACTCAGATGAAAATGATGCAGTGAGATGAAATTATGTACTCTCTGAGACGAACATTTTGATATGCTATATGCATGAATCGGAGCTACAGATGCAAAGTTACGAGCCGATGAACATGGGCATATGAATCTGGCAATTTCGGGGACTTAGAGGAATTTACCCCGCGGAAAAAGTCAATGGAGGACGGGGATATCCAGGACGGAGCGGATCGGGACGAGGGGAGGCGTTTGGTTCACTGGACCGGTGGATCTCATCCAACTTGATCCAGATCCGAAGCGGGTCGGGTCCGGCGACGACGAAGACGGCCGGAGGCGGGGAAGGTGGCGGCGGAGGTCAACTCCGGCGCGGCCGCGGGCTGCGGGCGGCGCGGGGCGCCACACCGGCGACGAGGAGCCTTGGCGGCGGGGCGGAGATCCATGGCGAGGCGCGGTGGCGCGCGGGCATGGCGGCGGTCGGTGGCGGGCGCGGACGCCGAGGAGTTCCGGCGACGCGTCCGGCGAGGTCGACGCCGGCGACGAGACGGCGGCGGCTGAGGAGCGCAGGGGCGAGCGGACAAAGGGCGGCGGCAGCACGCGAGCGGCGTCGGGCGGCCCGCTCGGGCGAGCGGGCCGGGAGGGCCCGACCCGGGCCACGGTGGGCCTTGCGGCGCGGGAGGAGAGAGAGGAAGCTGGCGCGCTGAGGTGGCGGCGCCTGGTTGGTTCGGGCGGCGGAGAGGGCGACGTGGCGGCGGCGCGGCGGACATGTCCGGCACGGTGAGGACGCGTCCGGCGACGCGAGGGGAGGAATTTTAGGGTTTGGACTGCGGGATTTTTCGGAGGGAGACACATATTTATAGGTGGAGGGAGTTAGGAGAGTCCAAATGAGGTGCGGTTTTCGGCCACGCGATCGTGATCGAACGACCGAGAGGATGGAAGGGGTTTAGGAGGGTTTTGGGCCACTTTGGAGGGGTGTTGGGCCGCAACACACACGAGGCCTTTTCGGTCCCTCGGTTGACCGTTGGAGTATCAAGCGAAGTCCAAATGGTACGAAACTTGACAGGCGGTCTACCGGTAGTAAACCAAGGCCGCTTGGCAAGTCTCGGTCCAATCCGGAAATGTTTAATCCCCACACATGAGAAGAAGGTAGAAATGACCACCGGAGGAGAACGGAGCGCCGGAATGCAAAACGGACAACGGGGAAAATGCTCGGATGCATGAGACGAACATGTATGCAAATGAAATGCACATGATGACATGATATGCAATGCAAGACACGCAAGCAATGACAACGCAACAACAGCGAATAACTGCACGACACCTGGCACAACGGTCTCGGGGCGTTACAAGTTGGGCCCCGAAGAAATTCAAATAACCCCGGAAAAAAGGATGCGGAGGAAGCGAGAAACCACGGCCAACATGAGTAGCAAGCAAAACGCACACACCCGGCCGCGGCTGCAGCTCCGTCTCCCCCTCCGGCAACCGGGAAGCCTTGTGGACGATCAGCCCTGACTTGGCCAGCTCATCCAAATCCTCTTGCCGAATCAAAGATCGGATCCAATCACCCTGGATCCAACCTGGTGGCAGCCCCGAGCGCGATGAAGATCCTTGATTCGTCTTCTTGCACTTCGCCGCCCCCGTCACCTTCTTCGCGTGTTCTAGCGCCGCCGTATTTTCCTTTCCCATGGCGGTGGAGCGGCGGCGTCAGGAGTGGAGAAGCCGGATGCGGTGGTGGAGCAAGAGGAAGAAGAAGGAGAATGGACGCACACAGTGCAGGCGCCTTGGCCTCGCCGCTTTTAAAGGCCCACTTCCGAGTGGCTGATGCGCGGGCCTAGGTGATCCTGTCAAATCCCTCAATAGTCGCACGCGAGATACCTGGCGAAAAAGGTGGCACAGAAATCAAAACATTCCTGTTTATCCACTCCGCTTACCACGGCGTGCTCTGTCCGGCGCGCTTCCCCTGAAATTTCAAATCCCTCAAAATCCGGGATCCGCTGCAACCAGTCACGCCAAAGATTTCCCGTCAAAGACAACACTCGACAGGTGACGTTATAAAACCAATCGGCAATTTCTGAATCGATCAACGCGACTGAAACGAAGCCAAAATTCCAACACTGACCTCTGTTCAGAAATAAATAGTTGGGAAACACAAGAGTCAAGACAAGATCAACTTCAACCTTCTTTTCACTCGGACCTCAATCCATTCGGGGGCTAATGATGAGGACATAGACCTGGGATAGGGTAATAGGCCTGACCTATATGTCCTATCCAAGGTCACTGACTTAGAAGCAAATAAGCTCAAGAGACGATAGGGAGGGCCCAACAAAGGTGTCGTGTGCAATCCACTCGATCTACCGGTCACTCAGAGACTCCTCCTTCTTTGGGTCACTCAACCACACGATCATTCGACCATACAAGAATCCATTTGACCTATTTGAAGACCAAGAGTCGTCGAGAACAGCAACGGGCAAGCGTCCACTCTATAACCTTTAAGGCCATTAAGGTATTTAAGGCTACCATTACCAGTAATGCCATCTCTTTATGTACCTTAAACTCCTTGTAACGTGGGCTGGCTGGGGTCCTGGCGCACTCTATATAAGCCACCCCCCTCCACTGAGACAAGGGTATGCACCCCCTGTAAACACACAAATACATAATCCAGTCGACCGCCTCCGGGCACCGAGACGTAGGGCTGTTACTTCCTCCGCAAAGGGCCTAAACTCGTAAAACTCGTGTGTACAACTTCACCATAGCTAGGATCTTGCCTCCTCATACCTACCGCCCATTCCACTATCAGTCTTAGATCCACGACAGTGATGTCCCACGTACTCTTGATCCAGCTGAGGCCAAGGGAGAGTTTCGTCAGCACGACGGCGTGATGATGGTGATGATGAAGTTAGCGACGCAGGGCTTCGCCTAAACACTACAACAATATGACCGAGGTGGAATTCTGTGGAGGGGGGCACCGGACATGGCTAAACAATCAACTTGTGTGTCTATGGGGTGCCTCCCTCCCATGTATATAAAGGAGTGGAGGAGGGAAGGGCCGGCCCTCATAGGGCGCTCCCAAGGGGGGGAGTCCTAGGTTTCCCCCCTTCCTAGTAGGAGTAGGAGAAGAAGGAAGAGGGAGAGAGAGGGAAGGAAAGGGGGGCCGGGCCCCCACCCAATTCGGATTGGGTTTGGTGGGGGGCGCCCTCCACCTGGCCGCCTCCTCCTCTCTCCCACTAAGGCCCAATAAGGCCCATTGACTCCCCGGGGGGTTCCGGTAACCCCCTGGTACTCCAGTAAATGCTCGAACTCATTCGGAATCATTCTGATGTCCAAACATAGCCTTCCAATATATCGATCTTTATGTCTCGACCATTTCAAGACTCCTCGTCTTGTCCATGATCACATCCGGGACTCTGAACTACCATCGGTACATCAAAACACATAAACTCATAATACCGATCGTCATCGAACGTTAAGCGTGCTGACCCTACGGGTTCGAGAACTATGTAGACATGACCGAGACTCACTTCTGGTCAATAACTAATAGCGGAATCTGGATTCTCATATTGGTTCCTACATAGTCTACGAAGATCTTTATCGGTCAAACCGCATAACAACATATGTTGTTCCCTTTGTCATCGGTATGTTACTTGCCCAAGATTCGATTGTCGGTATCATCATACCTAGTTCAATCTCATAACCAGCAAGTCTCTTTACTCGTCCGTAATGCATCACCCCGCAACTAACTCATTAGTCACATTGCTTGCAAGGCTTATAGTGATGTGCAATACCGAGAGGGCCCAAAGATACCTCTCCGACAATCGGAGTGACAAATCCTAATCTCGATCTATGCCAACTCAACAAACACCATCAGAGACACCTGTAGAGCATCTTTATAATGACCCAGTTACATTGTGACGTTTGACATCACACTAAGTGTTCCTCTGGTATTCAGGAATTGCATAATCTCATAGTCATAGGAACATGTATAAGTTATGAAGAAAGTTATAGCAATAAACTAAACGATCATAGTGCTAAGCTAACGGATGGGTCAAGTCAATCACATCATTCTCTAATGATGTGATCCCGTTCATCAAATGACAACTCATGTATATGGCTAGGAAACTTAACCATCCTTGATTAACGAGATAGTCAAGTAGAGGCATACTAGTGACAGTCTGATTGTCTATGTATTCACACATGTACTAAGTTTCCGGTTAATACAACTCTAGCATGAATAATAAACATTTATCATGATATAAGGAAATATAAATAACAACTTTATTATTGCCTCTAGGGCATATTTCCTTCATATTATGTGTGTGCAAAACTGGCTTGCACCCGTTGTATGTGAACGTAGAGCTTATCACACCCGATCATCACGTGGTGTCTCGGCACGATGAACTATAGCAACGGTGCATACTCAGGGAGAACACTTATACCTTGAAATTTAGTGAGAGGTCATCTTATGATGCTACCACCGAACTAAGGAAAATAAGATGCATAAAGGATAAACATCACGTGCAATCAAATAAGTGACATGATATGGCCATCATCATCTTGTGCCTTTGATCTCCATCTCCGAAGCACCGTCATGGTCACCATCGTCACGGGCTTGACACCTTGATCTCCATCAAAGCATCGTTGTCGTCTCGCCAACTATTGCTTCTGCGACAACCATATGGCTCCTGCGAGTTGCCGATAATTGTTACAAAACATGATCATCTCATACAACGATTTATATATCATCACGTCTTGACCATATCACATCACAGCAAGCCATGCAAAAACAAGTTAGACGTCCTCTACTTTGTTGTTGCAAGTTTTACGTGGCTACTATGGGCTTCTAGCAAGAACCGTTCTTACCTATGCATCAAAACCACAACGATTTTTCGTCAAGTGGGCTGTTTTCACCTTCAACAAGGACCGGGCGTAGTCAAACTCGATTCAACTAAAGCTGGAGAAACAGACACCCACTAGCCACATGTGTGTGAAGCACTGCGGTAGAACCAGTCTCATGAACGCGGTCATGTAATGTCGCTCTGGGCCGCTTCAACCAATAATACTGCCAAATCAAAGTATGACATGCTGATAAGAGGTATGACTATTATCGCCCACAACTCTTTGTGTTCTACTCGTGCATATAACATCTACGCATAGACCTGGATTGGATGCCACTGTTGGGGAACGCAGTATTTCAAAAAAATTCCTACGATCACGCAAGATCTATCTAGGAGATGCATAGCAATGAGGGGGGAGAGTGTGTCTACGTACCATCATAGACCGAAAGCGAAAGTGTTAAGTAACGCGGTTGATGTAGTCGAACGTCTTCGCGATCCAACCGATCAAGTACCGAACGCACAACACGTCCGTGATCTGCACACTTCAGCTCGGTGACGTCTCTCGTACTCTTGATCCAGCTGAGGCCGAGCGTGAGTTGCGTCAGCACGACGGTGTTTTGACGGTGATGATGAAGTTACCGACGCAGGGCTTCGCCTAAGCACTACGACAATATGACCGAGGTGGAAAACTGTAGAGGGGGGCAGCGCACACGGCTAAAGATCAACTTGTGTGTCTATGGGGTGCCCCCTCCCCCGTATATAAAGGAGGGGGGAGGAGGAGGGCCGACCTCAAGGGGCGCGCCCAAGGGGGGTTCCTACTCCTAGTAGGAGTAGGTTTCCCCCTTTCCTAGTCCAAGTAGGAGAAGGAAGGAGAGGAAGAAGAGAAGGAAAGGGAGGCCGGCCCCCTTAGCCCTAGTCCAATTCGGTTTGGGCTAGGGGCGCCAAATCTTGGCCTGCCTCCTCTCTTCCACCACTAGGCCCATAAGGCCCAATAACTTCCCCGAGGGGGTTCTGGTAACCCCCGGTACTCTGAAACTTATCTGAAATGACCTGAACCATTCTGTTGTCCGGATGTAACCTTCCAATATATGAATCTTTATGTCTTGACCATTTCAAGACTCCTCGTCATGTCTGTGATCTCATCCGGGACTCCGAACAACCTTCGGTACATCAAATCACATAACTCATAATACATATCGTCATCGAACATTAAGCGTGCGGACCCTACGGGTTCGAAAACTATGTAGACATGACCGAGACACATCTCCGGTCAATAACCAATAGCAGAACCTGGATACTCATATTGGTTCCTACATATTCTACGAAGATCTTTATCGATCAAATTGCATAACAACATACATTGTTCCCTTTGTCATCGGTATGTTACTTGCCCGAGATTCGATCGTTGGTATCATCATACCTAGTTCAATCTCATCGCCGGCAAGTCTCTTTACTCGTTCTGTAATGCATCATCCCATGAATAACTCATTAGTCACATTGCTTGCAAGGCTCATAGTGATGTGCATTGCCGAGAGGGCCCAAAGATACCTCTCCGATACACGGAGTGACAAATCCTAATCTCGATCTATGCCAACTCAACAAACACCATCGGAGACACCTGTAGAGCATCTTTATAATTACCCAGTTATGTTGTGACGTTTGATAGCACACAAGGTGTTCCTCCGGTATTCCGGAGTTGCATAATCTCATAGTCTGAGGAACATGTATAAGTCATGAAGAAAGCAATAGTAATAAACTAAACGATCATAGTGCTAAGCTAACGGATGGGTCTTGTCCATCACATCATTCTCTAATGATGTGATCCCGTTCATCAAATGACAACACATGTCTATGGCTAGGAAACTTAACCATCTTTGATTAACGAGCTAGTCAAGTAGAGGCATACTAGGGACACTTTGTTTGTCTATGTATTCACACATGTACTAAGTTTCCGATTAATACAATTCTAGCATGAATAATAAACATTTATCATGATATAACAAAATATAAATAAGAAATTTATTATTGCCTCTAGGGCATATTTCCTTCACAACTCCACATCTTGACGGAGGCTCCCAGGAGACACCTAACCAATCTAGGAGACACCACTCTCCAAAAGCTAATAGACAGTGTGTTGAGGATGAACTCCTTGCTCGTGTGCTTCAAATGATAGTCTCCCCGACACTCAACTCTCTCTCTCTCTCTCTTAGATTTGGCTATGGTGGAAAGGTGATTTGAGTGGAAAGCAACTTGGGGAAGGCTAGAAATCAAGATTCTTGTGGTAGGATTGTAATGTCTTAATCTCAAAACATGAGTAGGTGGTTCTCTCTCAGAAAATGTATGGTGGAAGTGTAGGCACGTTCTTATGGCTCTCTCACAAATGGAGAAGGGGCTGGAGGGGTATATATAGCATCCACACAAAATCCAACCGTTACACACATTTGACTCATCTCGGTGGGACCGAATAGCTAAACTCGGTGGCACCGACTTGTTCAAAATCTGAATTTTAGGAATCTCGGTGGGACTGACTGGAACAACTCGGTGGGACCTATGTGCTAGGGCTTAGGGAAAACATCATCTCGATGGCACCGATTGCATCAACTTGGTGAGACCGAAGTGAAGCAATAAGACAACAGAGAATCTGTCAAGCCAACTCGGTGAGACCGAAATAAATGCAACAATACACAAAGTGTTGGCAAGGCCATCTCGGTGAGATCGAGATCCGTATCGGTGAGACCGAACTGTTAGGGTTTCTGGTTGTGGCTATGTCATATGAACTCGGTGGCACCGGATAGAAAGAATCGGTGGGGCCGAGTTGGAGTTTAGGATTTTGACATATTTGGATGGAGAAAGTGGCTGAGAGTTTTGGAGAAATATCACTAAGCATTTGAGCAAGCAAGCCATTAAACAACACCTCACCCCCTTTTAATAGTATTTGCTTTCCTATTGACTCAACGTGATCTTGGATCACTAAAATAAAGATGAAGAGTCTTGAGCTTTTGCCAATATTTGTCCTTAGGGTTCCACATCCTCTTGTCCATGCCAAGCCATTGTTGAACTTGTCTAAAATACACTAGATAGAGCAATTATTCCAACAAGAAATATGTTGACATTAATTACCAAAATCACCCAGGGAGCATGTAATGCCCCGGTAGTTAAGCTACAGTAATCTTCCACTAATGATGCCATGTCACCACTTTTACTGTTGTTACTCTCGTTGATTCGAAAACAGTTCAAATTTAAAATAAAGTCAAAAATAAAAGTTTTCAAATGTCAAACTAAAATGTGCGAACTGTGGCAAATAAATCATAAGTTTTGTTGGTGAAGAAACCAAGTTTTTATAAAAGGTTTAAGTGTTCCAAAATGATTAAAACAGTAGTTAAAGCAATTAAATAAATGTCTATTAAACTTTGAAAAATACTAAACCATTTTTATTTCGGGGGAAAACTTTTATGGCAGTGGGTTATTTTGAAACATTGTTTTAGGAGCTAATGTCATATTTTAATAAACTAAAAATAATGTGTAAACTAAAATAAAACAGAAAAGAATAAGTAAAAGAAGAGAGAAAATAGACAAAAAAAGAGACGAAGACCCCATCCCCCTGGGCCGTTCGGCCCACCTGGCCAAGTGACCGGCCAGCCCAGTCGGCCCATCCCGCATGCCCCCTGGCCTACTAGGCCAACCCATCCCACCGCTAACCCTAACTCCCCCCTGTCCCGATCCCCATCTCTCTCGTATCCCTCCCAGCGCCGCACACACCCGACACCCCCCAGCGCCCGGGCGTAGACAGGCCCTACACCCCAACCCCATCTCCTGCCGTACCGGAGCCCCACCACCGCCGCCGTGTCTGCGCCCAGGGATCCCCCACCTCCCGCCGTCCTCTCGCCATCGCCTCGCAGGAGCTCCTCCCATGGCCATTGCCTAGTTGTGTCGCGCCAAGTCGCCCCCTCGCCGGAGATGGACGGATCCCGGAGGCCCCGCCGGGGGTCCGGCCTCCCTCGCCGGAGCCCCCCTCGTCACCCGCCGCCGTCGTCGGAACCTCCCCGACCTCCTCCTCACGGGTCGCCGCCACGCCTCGCCGCCCCCGCTCCCCGCCAACGGCTGTGAGCGCCTCCCTCGTCTCCTTTTCTCCTTGCCGATCCGTGCACCCTCTCGCCCACGCATGGCCTCGCCTCCCTCAGTGATTGCTCACTCGTCGTTGCTCGCGGCTGGCCTCACCCAGTTCTGCATCTGCCGTGCCCCAGCCCGCTCAAACGTGCCTGCGCCTCGTCGGCGTTGCTCTTGTCCAGGGCCATGCCCTGCTCCCCCCCTGTCGCGCTCTGCCCTTGTTGTCGGCGCTCCTCTATGAGCGGTCGCGCGTTGCCAAGCCATGGGTGTGTGTGCCACTGCCACTGGGACCAACCCCCCCTTAAAAAAGAACGAAATGAATAACCAAAAGAAATACATAAAATAGGATAAATAGTTAATTAATTATTTGGTTAATTAACCTAATTAATTGGTTTAGCTAGCCTAACAGTATATGACAGTGGAACCCCCTAGTTAAAGTAAACTCTTGAACTAACCCTAGATTATGATATGTGGCCCCACCTTGGCCAGTTTGACCAGTCAAAGTGTTGACTGTGTATCACCTAGCCAATGACAGATGGTCCCCACCACACTGTTCACGTTTGACCAGTCAAATGTTGACTGTTGAGTCAACTGTTGACTTGGGCACACTGTTAGCCTCTAGCACATACTGATGGGTACACTTTCGGGTGCACTTAGCATTTAGTCATTATAATATTTTGAATTAGTATAAATCCAGAAATTCAGAAAATAAACTAAAACTTTGAAAATTAATATAAAATAATCTGTAACTCGGATGAAAAAACTTTGTACATGAAAGTTGCTCAGAACGACGAGATGAATCCGAATACGCAGCCTGTTCATCCGCCACGCATCCCTAGCATAGCGAACACGCAACTTTCCCCCTTCGGTTCATCTGTCCAAAAACGTGAAACACCGAGGATATTTTCCCGGATGTTCCCCCCTTCACCGGTACCACCTCATACCGCGTTAGGGCACCCCTAGCACCGCTACTTGTCATGTCATGCATCGCTATGCATCTGTTTGCTTAATATTTATTATTTCTTCCCCCTCTTCTCTCGCTACACACCGAGACCGACGTCGCTGCTACCCAGTACGACTACGGTGTTGACGACTCCTCCTTCTTGTCAGAGCAACCAAGCAAGCCCCCCCCCCTGATCACCAGATATCACCTATTCTCCTCTCTACTACTTGCATTAGAGTAGTGTAGCATGTTACTGCTTCCTGTTAATCCTAATCTGTTGCATAGCTTGTCATTGTTGCTACAGTTATTGATACCTTACCTGCAATCCTAAATGCTTAGTATAGGATGCTAGTTTACCATCAGTGGACCTACATTCTTGTTTGTCTGCCATGCTATACTATCGGGCTGTGATCACTTGGGAGGTGATCACGGGTATATACTTATATACATAATATGTGATACATGTGGTGACTAAAGTCGGGTCGGCTCGTCAAGTACCCGCAAGTGATTCAGATGTGGGGGCTGAAGGGGCAGGTGGTTCCATCCAGGTAGTGGTGGGCCTGGGTTCCCGACGGCCCCCGACAGTTACTTGTGACGGAGCGACAGGGCAGGTTGAGACCACCTAGGGAGAGGTGGGCCTGGCCCTGGTCGGCGTTCGTGGTTACTTCAAAATAACATGCTTAATGAGATCTTGGTATTTGATCTGAGTCTGGCCACGGGCCTATACGCACTAACCAACTACGCGGGAACAGTTATGGGCACTCGACGTCGTGGTATCAGCCGAAGCCTTCGTGACGTCAGCGACTGAGCGGGGCACGCCGGATTGGACTGGAACGCCTGCTCTTGTATTAGGGAGGCTAGGTCTGCTTACCAGCCGCGTTCGCAACGTGCAGGTGTGCAATGGGCGATGGGCCCAGACCCCCGCGCCATAGGATTTAGACCGACGTGTTGACCTCTCTATTGTGCCTAGGTAGGGCTGCGACGTGTTGATCTTCCGAGGCCGGACATGACCCAGAAAAGTGTCCGGCCAAAGGGGATCGAGCGTGTTGGGAAATGTGGTACACCCCTGCAGGGAAGTTAATCTATTCGAATAGCCGTGATCTTCGGTAACAGGACGACTTGGAGTTGTACCTTGACATTATGACAACTAGAACTGGATACTTAATAAAACACACCCTTCCAAGTGCCAGATACAACCGGTGATCGCTCTCTCACAGGGCGACGAGGGGAGGATCATCGGTTAGGATTATGCTATGCGATGTTACTCAGTGAACTTACCATCTACCCTCTTCTTTTGCTGCAAGATGGAGGTTACCAGAAGCATAGTCTTCGATAGGACTAGCTATCCCCCTCTTATTCCGGCATTCTGCAGTTCAGTCCACATACGATACCCCTTTTCCCTTTGATACCAATGCATAGATATGTAGTGTAGCTCCTTGCTTCCGAGTACTTTGGATGAGTACTCATGGTTGCTTTGCTCCCCTTTTTTCCCCTTTCTATACTCGATTGCTGCGACTAGACGATGGAGCCCAGGAGCCAGACGCCACCGTCGACGACGACTCCTACTACACTGGAGGTGCCTACTACTACGTGCAGCCCGCTGACGATGACCAGGAGTAGTTTAGGAGGATCCTAGGCAGGAGGCATGCGCCTCTTTCGATCTGTATCCCAGTTTGTGCTAGCCTTCTTAAGGCAAACTTGTTTACTTATGTCTGTACTCAGATATTGTTGCTTCCGCTGACTCGTCTATGATCGAGCTCTTGTATTCGAGCCCTCGAGGCCCCTGGCTTGTAATATGATGCTTGTATGACTTATTTTATTTGTAGAGTTGCGTTGTGATATCTTCCCGTGAGTCCCTGATCTTGATTGTACACGTTTGCATGTATGATTAGTGTATGATTGAATCGGGGGCATCACAAGTTGGTATTAGAGCCGACTGCCTGTAGGAATCCCCCTTCCAAACTCCTTGGCCGGAGTCGTGTCTAGTCACTACAAAACTTTTACTAACATGGCTGTGAGTCTTACGGGCCCACGTCGCCATTGGGTGGTACTAGGATCTTTTACTCCTCGATCTATACTCTGGGACTCTGAACTCTCTTCTATTCGGGTTTAAATGGTTTTACTAACTCTAACATTAGGATCTCGTGATCACTTCCTCCCAGAGAGCCCCTTATAACAGATGATCGCCTGCTGCACCAGAAGATTCTGAAGATACTCTCTAGTGTTCTCTCAAGACTTTGTGTCATCGCTTTTGCATTCCCTACCACTGTTATATCCTTAGGGATAACTGCATACACTTGCCAGTCTTACGTTCAACCCCATTGATCTTGTTAATACAAGATGCCTCGAACTGCTCTCTGTTATTCCGAGAATCCTTTGAGCTACTGCCTTGCAGATCTTTGCTGCATGAATACCCCTACGAATAATTCCTCACATTTACCGAGAATTTGTTCATTTCTAGTTGTTCGTGTGTTTCACAAAGTTCTTTGAAAAACTATTTCATCTTCTAAAAATCCTCAACAACCTATTGTACCCGAATTTCTTGCCTTCCAGCCTTATGGTTAATTCCGTATTTCTGGTAATCTCTGTTAACATTATTTGTCACTATCATTCTAAGTTCCTTGATTCAATATATTGCGAATGCTCGCAATCCTCAATCAGATCCTAGAATTCATCCTTTCAGCTCAGACGTCATTTTAAACATGAGCTGGATCTTGACCAATCAAATCCATTGATTATACCCCTAAGGCTATTCAACTTATCCATCCCTAATCAGAGCATTGCTTCTGATCCCTTGTCTTGGAATTCATAATTCCTTTGCATTTGAGCTTTGAATTAGTCAGTTGTTTCTATAATCGTATCTCCTTGCATTCTTTCTTCTTCTGGTTGAGTACTGATGCTCACATCAGATCCCTTATGGACCACCAGATCCTTTGTTGGATTTTATCTGACAACGTCCTTCATATTCAATAACCTTGTGAGCCTTCCCTCGGATACATAATGCCTTTGGTAAATTGTATCCTCTGCTTTCTCAACTTTGCTTTGCTCTCGAGCTAGTGATATTTACTCTTGAAGCTTGTGGTATATGTTTCTAAGATTCCCCGATGGGTTGAACCTATACCTTCTCTAAAATCGTGTGAACCCAAAAGTTTTCACGAGTCATACTCTACTGTTGTTATGTCAGATAAAATTTCAACACAACTTCGTTGAAGGCGAGAAGTGAATGAAAGGTTATGCATTAGAGAAGTGGGAGTCGGCCTTGAACTTTGTGTTCATGCCCATTGACACGATGTAGATCCTATCATGGAAGCTTCTTGTAATAATAACTATTTCCTTGGTAAGTATCATCGGGTATCTGTGAATTGACCCTTTGGAACCGTGGATCTGACCATGATTGTTCTCCTTTGATTCTATTTCTCGGACAAGTTAAAGTACTTGTCTCCTACAGATTAGTACGCCTGCCCAACCTCTATTTTGTTCTACCTTCGAGTATTACCCCCTGGTATCTCGAGGATATCAACCCATTGCACTTCATCTTATGAATTTTTGATGAAGTAGTACCTTTCCCCGTCATAATTACTCCACGGGTTCTGGGTTGTCGTCAATCGAGAATGCCGATTAGTGAATCGAATCTGCACTACAATTCAGTACCTTCTAGTACTTTGTTGTTGAGGAGTTTAATACTCCATCACGTCATTCCTAGCCTGGTCGGCTATATTCATTATTGTGCTAAATGTTAACTGTGCTACCTGGTCCTTATTCCCGAAGCACAACTTTCGATGAGGAGCTAAACTTACGTTGATCTTCCTCGTCATACCATTTCGCCTTGAACAGCAAGCTTGATTTCGAGTTTGTGTCGTACCCTTGATTCCAATAACTTTTCGCTTCACCATTCCTTTGACTTGATGTCATTGCCGATCGATTACATCTTCAAGAAACCTCTCGACAAGTGTGTCGTGATCATCGTCAACATTTTAACTTCTTCTGAGATATCAATTGAATTCATGATGAGAAATTCCATGCTTGCCCTCGATGATTTGTGTTCTCATCGACCACTTTATTGCCTTCCCTCGAACACAAACTTGTTCGTGTTATGGGTTATACCTTGAGTTCCTTGCTATCCAACATTTGTTCTTATTTAGCTTGGAGTATTACCATCTTTTATGACAAGAATGTTGTGAGGATTACTCCACCTCATAAGAATTCTTGTTATAGTGATACTTCTCACCATCATCATTCTTTCTTGGTCCTCGTGTTGTTTCTAACTGGAAAATCGACAATTGAACTATGACGTGGGAATTCAAAACTTCTAGCAACCCTATTGCTTTGAAGTTAATGGTCGATAGTTCATTCTTAGACTATTGGTTATTGAATCACCATTCTGACATTGATCATGCTACCTAACCCCATATTTCGGGTGCTCCTCTCAATCAATGTTTAATTGTGTATGCTTTCCTCGAGCATACACCATTATATCATTTGATCTGACAAATTTCATCTCCTTGTTCACATGATTGTGGAAACCCACCTTTTTGCAAATCTGGAGGAATGGTCGTTGAGCCATCAGCCACCTCCTCATCCTCTGCTTGGTTTAATGATGAACTCTTGTTTCGAAACTCGCTTCCATAGTTCATTTCCAAGAATCTTACAATGTCATCTCGTCAATGTGTGTTACACCTATTCTTCTCAGGCACCCTGAGTCTGAGGTATCCTAACACCGACCAGATCTGAATCTCGGTCAGATATGATGGTTGGACTATATTTCCAAGGGTAATAACAATGTTCTTTCATGACCCGGTAAGGTGATGTCATGCCCAGCACACCTGGCCGGAGGACCTACTGTTATAGCTTCGTTTTTAGCAAGGTTATCCATTCTTCCATGAGGAAATTGTAAGACTTATTCTATGAGTTGTTCCTGATGGATCCTTTGTGTATCCAAAGTCTGACATTGCGTGAAGACCATGTCAATGCTATCTCGAAGCATGTCTATGGTACTCCGACTTTCAATAAGAACATCTGAAGCACAATGCTAAATTTACATTATCAATTATTCAAACACCGTTGTATGGGTAATGTCATGAAATTTCTCTCCCCTTACCTAAAGGGTTTTCTACATTATATCTTGTCACGTATATCATGCTCTGCTTGTCCTTGGGAAGGATATACCCCTGAAATATGTGTTTAAACACCTTTTTCCTTTCCATTGTTCTGTTTAATCTGATAATCACATCTTCCTTTCCATTCTTTGGTTTAACCTTTCTTGTGATCTATATGATCCACGCAGAAATATTCTCCTGCTTATGTAAACACCTCGGTGTACAATTCTGTCAACAAGACCCTGTTACTATTGTTGATGACATTTCGGTAACCACCGATGGACGAGAACTTTGCCTATTTGCCCGCCTTGTTCAACGAGCAGTAAATGGTTCTCTTTGTCCCTCGCCCTTGGTACCGACGTTGTCGCCGACATAACTGATAGGCTATCCCCTGACCTGCCTTGCTTACATGATTGTGCAAGGTGCCAGCGCCCTTTCTACATTTAACCCACATGGTGGGCCCATAACCCACAGTTCCACATGATCGAAACCTGACTCTTCTGTACCCCCATGTTGCCAAAGTTATTCCTCGCGCTTGATTTCGTATGTAATTCATGGGTCATCTCCCTAGTAATCTACTTTGGTATCAAACGCAAAACTTATTCTCGTTGCTCTGGACCCCTTTCACACCTTGTTCAGGCATCGAACGATTGCCTACCCGCTTAAGCTTCTCATGGTACCTCCTTACTTTGATCTCGATTTTTTTCTTAAGTTTCAGTTCGAGAGATACTTTCCGTCACCTTCCCCCGATGTTAGCTACGAGGTAGTCAACCTTGCAGAGGTCCGTTCTTCCGGAATAACCACCCTTTATCCTTTCGTAAGTACGGAGAAGATCCTGAAGCAAGGACGACAGCTTCATCACGATGCATTCAGGCATAGGAATGAAGACATCAATGCTATGGATCGACCTCTTCGAGAAGAGCAACCAAGACCGAGAAGATCCGTTAGAATTTCGTAACCAAAACTTTCCTCCTTACTCCACCTCTTAAATCTCGGGACGAGATTTCTTGTAGTGGAGGAGATTTGTAAAGCCCCGGTAGTTAAGCTACAGTAATCTCCCACTAATGATGCCACGTCACCTCGTTTACTGTTGTTAGACTCTTGTTGATTCGAAAACAATTCAAATTTAAAATAAAGTCAAAAATAAAATGTTTTCAAATGTCAAACTGAAATGTGCGAACTATGGCAAATAAATCGTAAGTTTTGTTGGTAAAGAAACCAAGTTTTTATAAAAGGTTTAAGTGTTCCAAAATGATTAAAATAGTAGTTAAAGTAATTAAATAAATGTCTATTAAACTTTGAAAAATACTAAACCATTTTTATTTCGAGGTAAAACTTTTATGGTAGTGGGTTATTTTGAAACAATGTTTTAGGAGCTAAAGTCATATTTTAATAAACTAAAAATAATGTGCAAACTAAAATAAAACAGAAAAGAATAAGTAAAAGAAGAGAAAAAATAAACAAAAAAAGACGAAGACCCCATCCTCCGGCGCGTCAGGAGATGGCCAAGCGACCGGCCAGCCCAGTCGGCCCACCCCGCATGCCCCCTGGCCTACTAGGCCAACCCATCCCACCGCTAACCCTAACTCCCCCCTGTCCCGATCCCCATTTCTCTCTCGTCTCCCTCCCAGCGCTGCACATACCCGACACCCCCAGCGCCAGGGCGCAGACAGGCCCTGCGCCCCAACCCCATCTCCTGACGCGCCGGAGCCCCACCACCACCGCCGCGCCCGCGCTCGGGGATCCGCCACCTCCCGCCGTCCTCGCGCCATCGCCTCGCAGGAGCTCCTCCCATGGCCACCGCCTAGTTGTGACACGCCAAGTCGCCCCCTCGCCGGAGATCGACGGATCCTGGAGACCTCGTCGTGGGTCCGGCCTCCCTCGCCTTCTTCCTCCTCGCCGGAGCCCCCCTCGTCACCCACCGCCGTCGCCGGAACCTCCCCGACCTCCTCCTCACGGGTCGCCGCCATGCCTCGCCGCCCCCGCTCCCCGGCAACGGCTGTGAGCGCCTCCCTCGTCTCCTTTTCTCCTAGCCGCAGTCACCGACGCCCCGCGCCGATCCGTGCACCCTCTCGCCCATGCATGGCCTCGCCTCCCTCTGCTACTGCTTACCCGTCGTTGCTCGTGGTCGGCCTCGCCCAGTTCTGCATCTGCCGTGCCCCAGCCCGCTCCGGCGTGCCTGCGCCTCATCGGCGCTGCTCCTGTCCGGGGCCATGCCCTGCTCCCCCCGTCGCGCTCTGCGCTCGTCGTCGGCGCTCCTCTATGAGCGGCCGCGCGTTTCCAAGCCATGGCTGCTTGTGCCACTGCCACTGGGACCAACCCCCCCTTAAAAAAAAGAACGAAATGAATAACCAAAAGAAATACATAAAATAGGATAAATAGTTAATTAATTATTTGGTTAATTAACCTAATTAATTGGTTTAGCTAGCCTAACAGTATATGATAGTGGAACCCCCTAGTTAAAGTAAACTCTTGAACTAACCCTAGACTATGACATGTGGCCCCACCTTGGCCAGTTTGACCAGTCAAAGTGCTGATTGTGTATCACCTAGCTAATGACAGATGGCCCCCACCGCACTGTTCACGTTTGACCAGTCAAATGTTGACTGCTGAGTCAACTGTTGACTTGGGCCCACTGTTAGCCTCTAGCACATATTGCTGGGTACACTTTCGGGTGCACTTAGCATTTAGTCATTATAATATTTTGAATTAGTATTAAATCCAGAAATTCAGAAAATAAATTAAAACTTTGAAAATTAATATAAAATAATCCGTAACTTGGATGAAAAAACTTTGTACATGAAAGTTGCTCAGAACGATGAGATGAATCCAAATACGCAGCCCGTTCGTCCGCCACGCATCCCTAGCATAGCGAACACACAAATTTCCTCCTCCGGTTCATCTGTTCGAAAACGCGAAACACCGGGGATATTTTCCCGAATGTTTCCCCCCTTCACCGGTACCACCTCATACCGCGTTAGGGCACCCCTAGCACCGCTACTTGTCATGTCATGCATCACTATGCATCTGTTTGCTTAATATTTATTGTTTCTTCCCCCTCTTCTCTCGCTAGACACCGAGACCGACGCCGCTGCTATCCAGTACGACTACGGTGTTGACGACCCCTCCTTGCCAGAGCAACCAGGCAAGTCCCCCCCCCCCCACTTGATCACCAGATATCGCCTATTCTCCTCTCTACTACTTGCATTAGAGTAGTGTAGCATGTTACTGCTTCCTGTTAATCTTAATCTATTACATAGCCTGTCATTGTTGCTACAGTTATTGATACCTTACCTGCAATCATAAATGCTTAGTATAGGATGCTAGTTTACCATCAGTGGACCTACATTCTTGTCTGTCTGCCATGCTATACTATCGAGCTGTGATCACTTGGGAGGTGATCACGGGTATATACTTATATATATAATATGTGATACGTGTGGTGACTAAAGTCGGGTCGGCTCGTAGAGTACCCGCAAGTGATTCCGATGTGGGGGCTGAAGGGGCAGGTGGTTCCATCCAAGTAGTGGTGGGCATGGGTTCCCGACGGCCCCCGACTGTTACTTGTGATGGAGCGACAGGGCAGGTTGAGACCACCTAGCAAGAGGTGGGCCTGGCCCTGGTCGGCGTTCGCGGTTACTTCAAAATAACACGCTTAAAGAGATCTTGGTATTTGATCTGAGTCTGGCCACTGGCCTATACGCACTAACCAACTACGCGGGAACAGTTATGGGCACTCGACGTCGTGGTATCAGCCGAAGCCTTCGTGACGTCAGCGACTGAGCGGCGCGCGCCGGATTGGACTGGAACGCCTGCTCTTGTATTAGGGAGGCTAGGTCTGCTTACCGGTCGCTGAGGGAGTCCTGGATTTGGCGGTCTCCGGATAGCCGGACTATATCCTTTGGCCGGACTGTTGGACTATGAAGACATAAGATTGAAGACTTCGTCCCGTGTCCGGATGGGACTCTACTTGGCGTGAAAGGCAAGCTAGTCAATACGGATATGTATATCTCCTCCTTTGTAACCGACCTTGTATAACCCTAGCCCCCTCCGGTGTTTATATAAATCGAAGGGTTTTAGTCCGTAGGACAACATACAATCATACCATAGGCTAGCTTCTAGGGTTTAGCCTCTCCGATCTCATGGTAGATCAACTCTTATACTACTCATATTATCAAGAATAATCAAGCAGGACGTAGGGTTTTACCTTCATCAAGAGGGCCCGAACCTGGGTGAAACATCGTGTCCCCTGCCTCCTGTTACAATCCGCCTTAGACGCACAGTTCGGGACCCCCTACCCGAGATCCGCCGGTTTTGACACCGACATTGGTGCTTTCATTGAGAGTTCCTCTGTGTTGTCGCCGTTAGGCTTCATGGCTCCTTCGATCATCGATAGCGATGCAGTCCAGGGTGAGACTTTTCTCCCCGGACAGATCTTTGTGTTCGGCGGCTTCGCACTACGGGCCAACTCGCTTGGCCATCGGGAGCAGATCGAGAGTTACGCCCCTGGCCACCAGGTCAGGTTTGGAAGCTTAAACTACACGGCCGATATCCGCGGAGACTTGATCTTCGACGGATTCGAGCCCCTACCTTGTGCGCCACACGGTCACGATGAGTATGATTTAGATCTACCATCAGACAGTGTTCAGGAGATCGCACCGGCAACCGCTCTGACCCTCAATTCGGAACCAGCTGCGCCATCCATGGACGGGTGGATAGACCCCGCCACGGAGGCCGCACTCTCATCGGCGATCAAGCCGAGTATCGACCTTACCCTTCACGAGAGCCATGACGCCGAACTACCGGATTCCTCCCTGGCCACGGACTCCCAACCGCCTGCGCCCATGCCTATCGAATCCGATTGGGCGCCGATCATGGAGTTTACCTCCGCGGATATCTTTCAGCACTCGCCCTTCGGCGACATACTTAACTCATTAAGGTCTCTCTCCTTGTCAGGAGAGTCCTGGCCGAACCATGTTTGGCAGGATTGGGATGCGGATGACGAAGAAATTCGCCGCCCACCACCACCCACTTAGTAGCCACTGTCGACGACTTAACCGACACGACTTCGACTCCGAAGACATCGACGGTATGGACGACGATGCGGGAGGCAAAGAGGAACCACTGCCCACCGGGCACTGGACAGCCACCTCATCATATGATATATACATGGTGGACACACCCAAAGAAGGCAATGGCGACGAGACAGTGGAGGATGACCCCTCCAAGAAGCAACCCAAGCGTCGGCCTCAACGGCGCCGCTCTAAGTCTCGCCAAAGCAAAATCGGTGACCCCGGCACAGGAGATAATGGCACTCCGGACAGTGCCAAAGACAACAACAATCCCCTCCAGCAAGATTTAGGGCAGGAGGATGGAGAAGCCAGCCCTCCAGAGAGAGCGGCATATGGAGAGGCGGAGGATGATAATTACATGCCTCCCTCCAAAGACGAGGCAAGCCTCGACGATGACGAATTCGTCATGCCTGAGGATCCCGTCGAACAAGAGCGCTTCAAGCGCCGGCTTATAGCCACGGCAAATAGCCTTAAGAAAAAGCAACAGCAGCTTCAAGCTGATCAAGATTTGCTAGCTGACAGATGGACTGAAGTCCTTGCGGCCGAGGAATATAAACTCGAACGCCCCTCCAAGAGTTACCCAAAGCGTAGGTTGCTACCCCGACTGGAGGAGGAAGCACTCAAACCTACATCTCCAGCATATGATGCGGCTGACCGGCCACCTCGTGGCTGCGACAGAGAGGCATTTCAGCCAAAAACTCAGCCCGCACCCCGACGCCACTCAAATAAAATGACAAGGCACGGGGAAACATGCTAGACCTGCGATACGTATTGGAGGACAAAGCAAAACATGCAAGATCGATCTACGGATCACGAGGGCGCGCCACTATGCGAGACGATAACCGTCACGCCGGATACAGTAAAAGTAAATCCGGTCGGGCCGAACACAACGGGCAAGACTCATTTGAGCTGCGTCGTGATATAGCCTAGTACAGAGGCGCCGCACACCCCCTATGCTTCACAGACGAAGTAATGGATCACCAAATCCCTGAGGGTTTCAAACCTGTAAATATCGAATCATATGACGGCACAACAGATCCTGTGGTATGGATCGAGGATTTCCTCCTGCACATCCACATGGCCCGCAGTGATGATCTACACGCCATCAAATACCTCCCACTCAAGCTCAAAGGACCAGCTCGGCATTGGCTCAACAGCTTGCCAGTAGAGTCCATTAGCTGTTGGGAAGATCTGGAAGCCGCATTCCTCGACAACTTCTAGGGCACTTATGTGCGACCGCCAGATGCCGATGACTTGAGCCACATAATTCAGCAGTTAGAGGAATCGGCCAGACAATTCTGGACACGATTCCTAACAAAGAAGAATCAAATCGTCGACTATCCGAATGCAGAAGCCCTAGCAGCTTTTAAGCATAACATCAGCGACGAGTGGCTCGCCCGGCACCTTGGCCAGGAAAAGCCGAAATCTATGGCAGCCCTCACGACACTCATGACCCGCTTTTGTGCAGGAGAAGACAGCTGGCTGGCTCGCAGCAATAACATATCAAAGAACCATGGTACTTCGGTTACCAAGGATGGCAATGGCAGGTCACATCGCAACAAACACAAGCGCCGCATTAACAGGGACAATACAGAGGATACGGCAGTCAATGTCGGATACAAAGGCTCTAAACCCGGTCAGCGGAAAAAGCCATTTAAAAGAAGCACTCCGAGCCCGTCCAGTTTGGACCGTATACTCGATCGCTCGTGTCAAATACACGGCACCCCCGACAAGCCAACCAACCACACCAACAGGGATTGTTGGGTGTTCAAGCAGGCCGGCAAGTTAAATGCCGAAAACAAATATAAGGGGCCGCATAGCGATGACGAGGAGGAGCCCTGGCAGCCGAACACCGGAGGACAGAAGAGGTTTCCCCCACAAGTGCGGACGGTGAACATGATATACGCAACCCACATCCCCAAGAGGGAGCGGAAGCGTGCGCTAAGGGACGTATATGCGTTGGAGCCAGTCGCCCCAAAGTTCAACCCATGGTCCTCTTGCCCGATCACCTTCGATCGCAGGGACCACCCCACTAGTATCCGTGATGGCGGATTCGCCGCACTGGTCCTAGAACCAATCATTGACGGATTTCACCTCACTCGAGTCCTTATGGATGGCGGCAGCAGCCTGAACCTACTTTATCAGGACACAGTGCGGAAAATGGGTATAGACCCCTCAAGGATCAAACCCACAAAACGACCTTCAAAGGCGTCATACCAGCTGTAGAGGCCCATTGCACAGGCTCGGTGACACTAGAAGTGGTCTTCGGATCCCCGGATAACTTCCGAAGCGAGGAGTTAATCTTCGATATAGTCCCGTTCGCAGTGGCTATCATGCACTGCTCGGGCGAACCGCATTTGCGAGATTCAATGCGGTACCGCATTATGCATACCTCAAGCTCAAGATGCCAGGACCTCGGGGGGTCATCACAGTTAATGGAAACACAGAGCGCTCTCTCCGCACGGAGGAGCACACTGCGGCCCTCGCAGCAGAAGCGCAAAGTAGCCTCTTAAGGTAATCCACTAGTTCGGCGATTAAGGATCCGGACACCTCCAAGCGCGCCCAGAGTAATCGGCAGCAAGACCGCCTGGCACGTTCCGAGCTCGCATAGCAATGCGGCCCCCACCCCAGTACTAGCCAAACGGCGAAATCCGCGCCACGCGTACATAATTACACATTGAAAATACCATGGGCACAGGTGGGGAGGGGGCATGACTACGACACGCCCCAAGACGCGGCTCAACCGCACTAGGGGCTTCCCGCTTTGTTATTTTTCTCTCTTTCAGGACCTTAATCTCTAGAAACCCTATCCGGCAGTATGATTGCCGAACACATGATGCAGCAACCAAGGAGGCAGAAAGCTACGTCGCACCACGGAACTCCCAGGTGGTCTCTGACAACGAGTGAAATACTCGCTCTAAATACCATTCCCCAGCTTGCCCTTGGAGGGGACATGTCAAATAGTCCTACTTTTTGCTTACCACACCACTTGTATCATTCTGCTTTAACGCACCTTTTTGAATAAACAATGCATAGCACTAGACTATTATCGCATTCTTTATTCTTCTTTTTTTATATATACATATGTTCATTCATGACATCCAGCACCCGTACACTCTGGTACGGCCAATACGCTAGGGGCTTAAGCATACCCCATAATACGGCGTGAGAAGTCCGAACACTTTAGACAGTGCGGCACCCCGAACTTATAGCATTATATGCATCAGCTCCGAATCATGTCTTGGGTCAATAGTTGGGTTTGCCCGACTCCCATGTTTTGGTACCTTATGTTCTGCTATATCGGCTAAGGTAGCACTAGGAGAACTACTACAATTGTGCCCTGGTTCAGCTAGGCTAAGCACCTCAGTAGAGAAAGCTAAAACTGACTGTCATGATATGGCGAGAGACTGGTCACTGTTCGAGAGGTTTCGAGTCCCTAAAGACTTATGCCGCTTAGAGTGAGGAGTCGGTTTTGTTCGGCTTAAGGCGTGTATAGCGCCCCAAATTCGGCCTTCCGAATACTAGGGGCTTCACCAAAATTTAAAATTATAGAATTCTATGGCTAAGTGAGAGTGATAAAGCATTATAGTCCGATTGCCTTGTTCGTTGCGTTGAGCACCTCCCTCGAAGGACCCAAAAATGGGAACAAGAGTGCTCAGGTTTATCCCGAACACCCCAGCACTCGTGGCATGGGGGCAGAAGCCGACGACTGGCCGTCTCTCAGATTTGATAAACATCCGAACAGAAGGTAATATTTTAAATTCAAACAAGCGTTTCATAGCGCATATGAACAAGTTTTCATACCACAGGATCACACGAGCAAGTTCATTCAAATATTACATCTTTCGCACACTCGTCCGCTACAAGACGGGCACCCTTCAGAACACCCTCATAATACATCTTGGGGTGGCGATGCTCCTTGCCCTGCGGCGGCCCCTCCTTCACCAGCTTCTCGGCGTCCATCTTGGCCCAGTGCACCTTCGCACAGGCAAAAGCCCGGCGTGCACCCTCGATGCAAACGGACCGCTTGATGACTTCCAGCCGTGGGCAGGCATCCACAAGCCGCCTCACCAGGCCGAAGTAGCTGTTGGGAAGGGCGTCGCCAGGCCACATCCGGACTATAAAGCCCTTCATTGCCTGTTCGGCCGCCTTGTGCAGCTCGACCAGTTGCTTCAGCTAGTCGCTCATAGGCATCGGGTGTTCGGTCCCAGTATACTGAGACCAGAACAGCTTCTCCGGCGAGCTTCCCTCCTCGGCCTGGTAAAACTTTGCGGCATCCAACACGCTGCGGGGCAAATCTGCGAATGCTCCTGGAGAGCTCCGGACTCGGGTAAGTAACAAGTAATTTACTTTCACATGCTTGCTTTGCATATTGAATGCCTTACCCGTCACTATCTTCCTCATCGCCTCAATCTCCTGGAGGGCCTTTTGGGCTTCAGCCTTGGAATTCTTTGCGCTCTCAAGGGTCGCGGCAATCTCAGACTCTCGCGTCTTCGAGTCAAGCTACAACGCCTCGTGCTTCACCACGAGAGCTTGGAGCTCTTGCTGCACCTCGCCCACCCGTGCCTCTTGCTTTTCCCGCTCGGTGCGCTCCTGGGCCGCTTTGTTTTCGGCCTCGGATAGCGCTTGCTTCAGGGTCGCCACTTCGGTCGTGGCCCCTGGCAAATTCATGATGATCCTGTCATTTTGCAATCGCATCTTTTTTGTATATATATATAGACGAGGTATTACTTACCTTTGTTCTCCTCGAGCAGCCTCTTGGCAAGGCCGAGCTCTTTCTCGGACCCCTCGAGGTCTTGCTTCAGTGCGGCGACCTCCGCAGTCAGTGCGGCAGAGGTCAGCAGCGAAGACATAACCAAGAAACCATCTACCTCAACCTTCGAAAAGCATCCGTTATACAAGTTATGGCGATACTCCCGAACTCCCGCCCCAGTATTGGGTGGCGTCAAGGTTATCTCACCAACGAATTGCATAAAAGAGATTTTCGATGTCGGCGTACTAGACTCAGGTGTTCCAGAACTGCAACGATAAAATTATGATGACAACACCTCAGAGCTCAACTCCCCGGGACACTTCCACAAAACCCCTAACAGGAGGCACCAAGACAATGTTCTCGTCATAAAACCACCGGCACGATTCCAAGATACCCGCATGATCCAAAAAAAATTTAGTGAAATTTGAGAAGAGAAGAGTCAAAACTCTACGTCAGGATGCCTTACCAGAGCGATGAGGAGACTGGGAAGTAAAAAGAATTCCTAAACTCTCCGATATATAATTCCTAAATGACTCAAAACATTTTTCTAGACACAACTCGGCCGCTAAGAACGATCAAGCAATGGAGCTCCTAAGGTCGGGGAAGGCTCTGATACCAACTTGTAACGCCCTCAATGCGGCTATATCTCCCACGTGTCGAAGCACGACTTAGAGGCATAACCGCATTGAAAGCAATGTCGCAAGTGAGGTAATCTTCACACAACCCATGTAATACATAAGGGAAAGAGGTACATAGTTGGCTTACAATCGCCACGTCAATCAAGTACATAAATAACATTACATCAACCAAACACTCATGGCCCGATTACGGCGCCAAAATAAAAGAGAACCCAACATGCGACAACGATCCCAATCAAGAGGCTAGGTGGCGAATGGTAGGTTGGGCATTGCTGGAAAAGCTTTAATCAAGGCGAACTATCAAGGGGTTCCCATTATAACCCAACCGCGTAAGGAACGCAAAATCCGGGAACATAACACCGATATGACGGAAACTAGGGCGGCAAGAGTGGAACAAAACACAAGGCGAGAGGCCGAGCCTTCCACCCTTTACCAAGTATATAGATGCATTAAGATAACAAGATAATATAATGATATCCCAACAAGTAAATAAATGTTCCAATAAGGAACGGCCTCTAATCTTCACCTGCAACTAGCAACGCTATAAGAGGGGCTGAGCAAAGCGGTAACATAGCCAATCAATGGTTTGCTAGGACAGGGTGGGTTAGAGGTTTTACATGGCAATTTGGGAGGCTTGAAAGCAAGTGGTAGGCATCGTAGCATTGGCATAGCAAAAGAGCGAGCAAACTAGCATAGCAAAGATAGTAGTGATTTCGAGGGTATGATCATCTTGCCTGCACAGTTGTCAGAGTTGACTGGATCCTCGAAAGCAAACTCAACGGGCTCCTCGTTAGTGAACTCGTCTCCCGGCTCTACCCAAACAATACAAACAAGCAACAAGGATACAATCAACCACGTGCAAGACCAAGCAATATGATGCAATGATGATATGCTATACAGAATGCGATGCGGGATGCAAAATGCAAGATATGACAGGAAATGCATGAACCTGGACCCAACATGGAAATCCAAGTGTGCAACTGGAAAGATGAGACGCAATCGCTTGAAAACGATATAAAGAACGCCGGAATCGGAGTTGCGGTTTGGAAATGGCAAGCGATTCAAATATGACACCGGTCTGCGATTTACAGCAAGTAGCCAACTAAATGCAATGAGATGAACATGCTACAACAACCAAACATGACAACAAAATACATGGCAGGGATGCACACAAGATGCTTAACAAAAGTCTAGCACTGAGCTACGGCCAATTCATCCATTAACAGGTTCAAACCAGCATGGCAAAAATGCATATGGCAAACAGATCTCAGACTTTAGTGAAATTATCACTTGTCTGGAATTTCAAATCAGATTGCACTCTTCGGAGCAACAAAACTACATGCTACACGATCTGAACATGGCAAAGTAAAGCATGGCATGGAGCTACTCAAAGAGCTTAACAAAAGTCCCTTAGTGACCTTGAGCCAAAAGGGATCAGAAAATACAATTGCAAGCATGTGAACATAGCAAAAACATAATCAGTTTTCAGACTTAGTGAAAACTGGCACATGCTAAAATATAACTCAAGTAGGCATGTTTACGAGCTCGATGCACTCACTACGGTGCAAGTCATGGAAAGACAAGCATACACCCATCAAGAAGGCATAGAATTCAAGCTAGACATGGCAAGAACAATAACATAGCATGCACGGATCAACTACAACACCACCGGCAAAATTGCAAACAAGTTGACAATCTGCCCAGATTCACAAAGTAGCAAAAGTAGAGCTCGATTTACTCAAGCTAGGGTGCTCCATAATTGCAAACAAAGACATGGATGGATATATCACTACAATATTAACAAAACATCCTTACTGATTATCCTCAAAAGAGGCACGGATCACTAGGAAACAATAAGAACATATGGCATCATGAGATAAACAGCTCCAGGACTTTGTGAAATTACTAAGTCCCTGAAAACAGAATTACTAAGTGCACCACTTTGCAAGCTTGCACTAGTCACCACACACATCACAAAAATACATGGGTTGCACCTATGGAAAGATGACAAAACCCTTAACAAAACACATGTAGAGCATCAGGGCATGCACACATTAATGATGGCAAAAATGACAAAAAGCTAAACGGAGTGGCAGATCTGACAATAATCTCAAGTAGCCCTCTTCTAACAGCATTTCGGGCATCAAGATGAACTCAAATGAAAATGATGCAATGGAATGGAATGATGTACTCTCTGAGATGAACATTTTGATATGCTATATGCATGAATCGGAGCTACGGATGCAAAGTTACGGAGCCGTGAACATGAGCACATGGACTGAGATTTTCGGGACTTGGACGAAATTTACCACCGGATCTAGGGTTTGACCCGGCACGGAATCCGAGGACGGCAGCGCGCGCACTGTTCACGCCAGAGTTGACGGAGCTCGCCAGAGCGGGAAGACGGCGGTGAGGTGCTCCCGGGCCGGATCTCGCCGGATCCGGCCGGCGGGGAGCCGGAGAGGCGGCGGGGCGGCGGCCACGGCGCGGCGGTGGCGGTTGGTGGCGGCGGGTGCGGACGTGGCGGCGGCGGCGGCCGGAGGCAGCGACCGGGCGAGGCGGCGGCGACGGCAGCAGCTAGGCGAGGCGGCGGCGCGGGGCGCGGCGCGAGGCGGCAGCTGGGCCGCGGGGGCCTCGCTTGGGCCGGGCGGGCCGGCGACGGTGGGAGGTGGCGGCTGCCACGTGGCGGCTTCGGAGTGGGGCGGCGGCTATGTCCGGCCGGGTCGGACAATGTCCGGCGCGGCGCGGGGGCGATTTAGGGTTTCGGGGAGAGGGGATCCGGGACATTTCGAGGGGACCTATTTATAGGCATAGGAGGAGCTAGGAGAGTCCAAATGAGGTGCGGTTTTCGGCCACACGATCATGATCGAACGCTCTAGATAATGGAGCCGAGTTAGGTGGGTTTTGGGCCAAATTAGAGGGGTGTTGGGCTGCAACACACACGAGGCCTTTTCGGTCCCTCGGTTAACCGTCGAAGTATCAAACGAAGTCCAAATGATACGAAACTTGACAGGCGGTCTACCGGTAGTAAACCAAGGCCGCTTGGCAAGTCTCGTTCCAATCCGGAAATGTTTAATCCCCACACACGAAAGAAAGGTAGAAATGACCACCGGAGGAGAACGAAGCGCCGGAATGCAAAACGGACAACGGGGAAAATGCTCGAATGCATGAGACGAACACATATGCAAATGCGATGCACATGATGACATGATATGAGATGCATGACAACGATAACAATACACGGAGACAAAGACCCGAACCCGAGGAAATAAAATATCTTAATGCCAGAAACGGCAAGAGTTGGAGTACAAATTGGGAAAGTTACATCCGGGGTGTTACAACACTCCACCACTACGAAAGGATCTCGTCCCGAGATCTAGGACTGAAAGAACACCGAGTACTCAGAACGGAGGTGATCCTCGTGTTCCCAGGTAGCTTCACGGTCGGAATGGTGTGACCACTTGACTTTGAGAAATTTGATTGACTTGTTGCGAGTCTTGCGTTCAGTCTCTTCAAGAATAGCAACTGGGTGCTCACGATAGGAGAGATCTTCTTGGAGCTCAATGTCCTCGAAGTTGACGGTGCGGTCAGGAGTCTTGAAGCACCTTCGAAGCTGAGAGACATGGAACACGTCATGAACATTTGCAAAGTTTGAAGGAAGCTCGAGTTGATAGGCGAGGTTGCCTCTCTTGCTGACAATCTTGAAAGGTCCCACGTATCTGGGGGCAAGCTTCCCTACCGAAGCGACGAGTACCTTTCATAGGAGAGACACGGAGGTAAACATGATTTCCGATCTCGAAAGCCAAATCACGGTGCTTACTATCATAGTAGCTCTTCTGACGGGATTGGGCTGCTTTGAGGTTATCTCGAATGACTTTGCACATTTGTTCTGCCTCTATGATTAAGTCATTACCCAGAAGCTGACGTTCACCGGTTTCAGACCAGTTGAGAGGGGTACGGCACTTTCTGCCATACAGAATTTCAAATGGGGCCTTGCCCGAACTTGCTTGAAAACTGTTGTTGTAGGAGAACTCAGCATAAGGAAGACAATCCTCCCACTTCATGCCGAAGGAGATCACACAAGCCCTGAGCATATCTTCAAGAATCTGGTTGACACGCTCGACTTGACCGCTAGTTTGAGGATGGAAAGCTGTGCTGAAGCGGATGTTAGTGCCCATGGCCTTCTGAAAAGAACCCCAAAACTTCGAGGTAAAGATGTTGCCACGGTCTGAAGAGATCACTTGTAGAATACCGTGCACAGAGACAATACGAGAGGTATAGAGTTCCACCAATTGAGCTGCAGTGATCGACTCTTTGATAGGCAGAAAGTGAGCCACTTTGGTGAGTTTGTCGATGACAAGAAATATAGCATCATTGCCACGCTTGGACTTTGGAAACCCAGTCACGAAGTCCATCTCAATGTGGTCAAACTTCCATTCTAGAATGGCAAGAGGTTGGAGAAGACCAGCTGGCCTTTGGTGTTCTGCCTTCACTCTTCTGCAGACATCACATTCATTCACGAATTGAGCGATCTCGCGCTTCATTCGAGTCCACCAATAAGCTTGCTTAAGGTCCTGATACATCTTCATGCTCCCAGGGTGGATGGAGAGGAGAGAATTGTGGGCCTCGTTCAAGATCACTTTATGAAGGTCACCTTTGGGTACAACAATACGATCCTCGAAGAAGAGAGTGTCCTTGTCATCAAGGCGGTAGCACTTGTACTTGGACTGACTCTTGGCAATCCCAATCTTCACCTTTTTCACCATAGCATCAAGAAGCTGGGCTTGGCGAATCTGGTCTTCTAAGGTAGGAGAGACTAGAAGGTTGGCGAGGAAACCTTGAGGAACAACTTGCAGGTTAAGTTTGCGGAAAGCTTCACAAAGCTCGGGTTGATAAGGCTTGAGAATCAGACTGTTGCAGTAAGCTTTCCTGCTCAATGCGTCAGCAATCACATTGGCCTTGCCTGGAGTATACTCGATACTCGGATTATACTCTTGAATCATTTCGACCCATCGAGTTTGCCTGAGGTTGAGATTAGGCTGAGTGAAGATGTACTTGAGACTCTTGTGATCAGTGAAAATGTCCACTTTTCTTCCCAATAGAAGATGTCTCCAAGTCAAAAGAGCATGCACAACTGCCGCCAACTCGAGATCATGAGTGGGGTAGTTCTTCTCATTAGGCTTCAACTGGCGAGATGTATAAGCAACAACTTTCTTCTCTTGCATCAATACTGCGCCAAGACCTTGGAGAGAGGCATCACAAAAGACCTCGTACGGCTTGGATTCATCAGGCGGAGTCAGAACTGGAGCAGTGATCAATTTCTCTTTCAAAGTGTTGAAAGCAATGTCACACTCCGGAGACCAAACGTACTTGACGTGCTTCTGGAGAAGATTTGAGAGAGGCTTCGCGATCTTAGAAAAGTTTTCAACGAATCTTCGGCAATAGCTTGCGAGACCGAGGAAGCTACGGAGTTGCTTCACATTCTGAGGAGGTTCCCAATTCACAATTGCAGACACCTTCTCAGGATTCACGGCAATGCCCTTGGCAGAGATGATATGACCAAGATAAAGAACCTCATCGAGCCAAAATTCACACTTGGAGAACTTGGCGTAGAACTGATGTTCCCTAAGCTTATCAAGAACCAAACGCAAGTGCTTGGCATGATCTTCCTTGTTCTTGGAGAAAACCAGAATGTCGTCGAGATAGACCAAAACAAAGTCATTGGTGTAGGCGTTGAAGATGAAGTTCATCATGCGAGAGAACGTCGGAGGAGCGTTGACGAGGCCAAAAGACATGACAGTGTATTCATATGAACCAAAGCTTGTCCTGAAAGCCGTCTTGGGAATATCTTGCTCACGGATTCGAATCTGATGATAACCCATACGGAGATCAAGCTTGGAGAATACTCGAGCACCTTTGAGTTGTTCGAACAGCTCATTGATGTTGGGAAGTGGGTATTTGTTCTTGATGGTCTTCTTGTTCACTGGACGGTAATCAACACAAAGTCGGTCCGTTCCATCCTTCTTCTTCACAAAAAGAACACCACAACCCCACGGAGAAGAACTAGGCCGGATGAGACCCATTTTCTCTTGAATATCGAGTTGCTTCTTCAGCTCCTTCAACTCTTCAGGTCCGAGCTTGTAAGGACGCTTGCACACAGGTTCCGTGCCAGGCTCAAGATCAATAACGAATTCAACTGGCCGGTGCGGAGGCATTCCTGGAAGCTCTTCTGGAAAGACGTCTTGATATTCGCAAACGACTGGAATTTGCGAGATGGCATCCAATTCACCCTTCTCATTGAGAGAAAACAGACGGATGGTATTATCCCAAGCGGCAAAGACAATAACATCCTCAGACGAATGAGCCAATTGAATCTGCCTGGCAGCACAATCAAGATGTGCCTTGTGCTTAGAAAGCCAATCCATTCCGAGAATAAGATCAATATCCGAGTTACCAACAACCACCGGAGAAGAGAGAAACTTGTAGTCACCCAATGTGATAGAGATACCGGGAGCAACCAAACTAGAAGTCAAAAGCTTGCCGGGAGAAACAACTTGCATGACTTTGGGCATAATCTCTGTATCAACATTGTGCTTCGATGCAAAAGGGCATGACAAAAAGGAATGCGATGCACCAGTGTCAAAAAGAACTTTTGCAGGAACATCATTAATAGGAAGGTTACCCATGATCACATCTGACGAGTCCTCTACCTGAGCTGCATTCATCAAATTGACCTTGGCGGACTTGGGGTTATGCTTGACCACAGCTGTACTTGCCGATCTGACAGGAGGAGGAGGAGGAAGACGCCTCTCGTTGAAACACTTGTTGGCATAGTGACCCTTCTGTTGGCACTTGTTGCACGTGACCTCTGAAAGCGGACGGTGATACGGAGCACTCGATCTTGGAGCTTGAGACGAAGTCTTGTTCTGAAAGCCAGGGTTGGGTGGGTGGGAAGAACCACTGCCACCTTTGCTCTTCTGCTGATACGGCTGACGGAACGGAGGAGGAGGAAGCCAATACTTCTGCTGCTTGGCCACTTGAGTAGAGGAAGAAGGAGTAACATCTCTGACTCGCTTCTTGGAAGCATCACACCTCAACTGAGCAGCCTCTTGCTTCAGTGCCATGTTGTAGAACTCATCGTATCTCAAGGGCTCAAAGAGAACAAGAGCTAGCTGAATTTATTCTCTGAGACCACCCCTGAACTGATATATCATGCTCTTCTCATCAGGGACGTCCTGCTTGGCAAAGCGGGCGAGCTTCTGAAACAACTTGTTGTAGTCATAGACAGACAAAGAGCCTTGCTTCAGATTGCGGAATTCCTCACGCTTGCTTTCAACCACGCTCTGAGGAATATGATGAGCTCGGAAATCTCGACGGAAATCATCCCAAGTGATAACACGTCCACCTCTGGAATCCTTGTACTGCTGGAACCATTCTGCAGCTTGATCTTTGAGTTGGAAGGAAGCAAACTTAACAAAGTCCTCAGGCCTGACGTTACTGCACTCGAAATGCTTGCACAGATCCACAAGCCAATCGTCAGCATCGGTTGCCTCAACACAATTGCTGAAAGTCTTTGGCCCGTTAGCAAGGAACTGGTTGAGTGTAGCAAAGTGATTCTGATTGTTGCCTTGATTCCCTTGGTTGCCTTGATTGCGCTCTTGGAGAATTTGCATGATCAACTGTGTGTTTGCATTGGTTGCGGCCATCACAGCTTGCCATGCCTCCGGAGGAGGTGGAGGTGGTGGCGGATCAGGATTCGGAGTCGTGCGCGTTGGAGGAGCCATCCTGAAGAGGTTGACCACCATTAGCACATTGACAGACAAATATTGAAGCTGAATCCAACGGAATGAAAATTGCAACATATAGTCTTCACATCCGAACAAAATGAACGAATGCATTCCTCTTGAAATGGTCACATATCCATAAATTGAGAAGCCACGTAGAATTAAGGTAGAGAAATAAATCAACAAGGTACGGATCAAGAACGAATAATCGGTAAGAAATCCCAATCTCAAACCAATATCCGTGGAAGAAGAACTAGAGCTACTAGAATTCCCACCTATGAAACTCCCGAACCTTTCCGGTTATGCAATCAGGTGTTGGGGATACAGGGGAAGCATAATATCTCACCCAAACTAGCAAATCCTACATCCAGCTGTATCCATCCTTCAACACATAACCAAGAAACCTTCGGAAACCATCTACCTCAACCTTCGAAAAGCATCCGTTATACAAGTTATGGCGATACTCCCGAACTCCCGCCCCAGTACTGGGTGGCGTCGAGGTTATCTCACCAACGAACTGCATAAAAGAGATTTTCGATGTCGGCGTACTAAACTCAGGTATTCCAGAACTGCAACGATAAAATTATGATGACAACACCTCAGAGCTCAACTCCCCGGGACACTTCCACAAAACCCCTGACAGGAGGCACCAAGACAATGTTCTCATCATAAAACCATCGGAACGATTCCAAGATACCCGCGTGATCCTAAAAAATTTTTAGTGAAATTTGAGAAGAGAAGAGTCAAAACTCTACGTCAGGATGCCTTACCAGAGCGATGAGGAGACTGGGAAGTAAAAAGAATTCCTAAACTCTCCGATATATAATTCCTAAATGACTCAAAACATTTTTCTAGACACAACTCGGCCGCTAAAAACGATCAAGCAATGGGGCTCCTAAGGTCGGGGAAGGCTCTGATTACCAACTTGTAACACCCTCGATGCGACTATATCTCCCACGTGTCGAGCACGACTTAGAGGCATAATCGCATTGAAGGCATATGTCGCAAGTTAGGCAATCTTCACAACATCCCATGTAATACATAAAGGGGAAGAGTACATAGTTGGCTTACACTCGCCACGTCAATCAAGTACATAAATAACATTACATCAACCAAACACTCATGGCCCGACTACGGCGCCAAAATAAAAGAGAACCCAACATGCGACAACGGTCCCAATCACCCCCAACTGGGCACCACTACTGATCATCGGGAAAGGAAACATAGTAACGTTGAGAGTCTTCGTCGAACTCCCACTTGAGCTCATACGCGTCTGCTGGAGCGGAATCATCAGGCCCTGCATCTGGTGTAATAGTAATCTGTGAGCCACAGGGACTCAGCAATCTCGCACCCTCGCGATCAAGACTATTTAAGCTTATAGGTAAGGCAAGGTAAAATATGAGTGGAGCTGCAGCAAGCGACTAGCAAGTATGGTGGCTAACTTATTCGCAAAAGAGAGCGAGAAGAGGAGGCAAAGCGCGAGCGAGAAACTAGAGAGCAACCTGCGCAAACATTACTCCAACACCGTGTCCACTTCCCGGACTCCGCCGAGAAGAGGCCATCACGGTAACACACTCAGTTGATTCATTTTAATTAATTAAGGTTCAAGTTATCTACAACCGGACATTAACAAATTCCCATCTGCCCATAACCGCGGGCACGGCTTTCGAAAGTTCAAATCCCTGTAGGGGAGTCCCAACTTAGCCCATGACAAGCTCTCACGGTCAACGAAGGAATAGACCTCCTCCCAAGACGTTCCGATCAGACTCGGTATCTTGGTTCTTCAAGACACTTCGACAGGTTAAAACAAGACCAGCAACACCGCCCGAATGTGCCGACAAATTCCGATAGGAGCTGCACATATCTCGTTCTTAGGGCACACTCAGATGAGACATCCTACGAGTAAAACCAACCCTCAAGTTGCCCCGAGGTGGCCCCACAGTCTACTCGGTCGGACCAACACTCAGAGGAGCACTGGCCCGGGGGAGTTAAAATAAGATGACCCTTGGGCTCCGGTAACCCAAGGGAAAAAGAGGCTAGGTGGCGAATGGTAGGTTGGGCATTGCTGGAAAAGCTTTAATCAAGGCGAACTATCAAGGGGTTCCCATTATAACCCAACCGCGTAAGGAACGCAAAATCCGGGAACATAACACCGATATGACGGAAACTAGGGCGGCAAGAGTGGAACAAAACACTAGGCGAGAGGCCGAGCCTTCCACCCTTTACCAAGTATATAGATGCATTAAGATAACAAGATAATATAATGCTATCCCAACAAGTAAATAAATGTTCCAACAAGGAACGGCCTCCAATCTTCACCTGCAACTAGCAACGCTATAAGAGGGGCTGAGCAAAGCGGTAACATAGCCAATCAACGGTTTGCTAGGACAGGGTGGGTTAGAGGTTTGACATGGCAATTTGGGAGGCTTGAAAGCAAGTGGTAGGCATCGTAGCATTGGCATAGCAAAAGAGCGAGCGGACTAGCATAGCAAAGATAGTAGTGATTTCGAGGGTATGATCATCTTGCCTGCACAGTTGTCAGAGTTGACTGGATCCTCGAAAGCAAACTCAACGGGCTCCTCGTTAGTGAACTCGTCTCCCGGCTCTACCCAAACAAGACAAACAAGCAACAAGTATACAATCAACCACGTGCAAGACCAAGCAATATGATGCAATGATGATATGCTATGCGGAATGCGATGCGGGATGCAAAATGCAAGATATGACAGGAAATGCATGAACCTTGACTCAACATGGAAATCCAAGTGTGCCACTAGAAAGATAAGACGAAATCGCTTGAAAACGATATAAAGAACGCCGGAATCGGAGTTACGGTTTGGAAATGGCAAGCGATTCAAATATGACACCGGTCTGCGATTTACAGCAAGTAGCCAACTAAATGCAATGAGATGAACATGCTACAGCAACCAAACATGACAACAAAATACATGGCAGGGATGCACACAAGATGCTTAACAAAAGTCTAGCACTGAGCTACGGCCAATTCATCCATTAACAGGTTCAAACCAGCATGGCAAAAATGCATATGGCAAACAGATCTCAGACTTTGTGAAATTATCACTTGTCTGGAATTTCAAATCAGATTGCACTCTTCGGAGCAACAAAACTACATGCTACAGGATCTAAACATGGCAAAGTAAAGCATGGCATGGAGCTACTCAAAGAGCTTAACAAAAGTCCCTTAGTGACCTTGAGCCAAAAGGGATCAGAAAATACAATTGCAAGCATGTGAACATAGCAAAAACATAATCAGTTTTCAGACTTAGTGAAAACTGGCACATGCTGAAATATAACTCAAGTAGGCATGTTTACGAGCTCGATGCACTCACTACGGTGCAAGTCATGGCAAGACAAGCATACACTCATCAAGAAGGCACAAAATGCAAGCTAGACATGGCAAGAACAATAACATAGCATGCACGTCAACTACAACACCACCGGCAAAATTGCAAACAAGTTGACAATCTGCCCAGATTCACAAAGTAGCAAAAGTAGAGCTCGATTGACTCAAGCTAGGGTGCTCCATAATTGCAAACAAAGACATGGATGGATAGATCACTACAATATTAACAAAACATCCTTACTGATCATCCTCAAAAGAGGCACGGATCACTAGGAAACAACAAGAACATATGGCAGCATGAGATAAACAGCTCCAGGACTTGGTGAAATTACTAAGTCCCTGAAAACAGAATTACTAAATGCACCACTTTGCAAGCTTGCACTAGTCACCACACACATCACAAAAATACATGGGTTGCACCTCTGGAAAGATGACAAAACCCTTAATAAAACACATGCAGAGCATCAGGGCATATTATGCACACATTAATGATGGCAAAAATGACAAAAAGCTAAACGGAGTGACAGATCTGACAATAATCTCAAGTAGCCCTCTTCTAACAGCATCTCGGGCATCAAGATGAACTCAAATGAAAATGATGCAGTGGAATGAAATGATGTACTCTCTGAGGTGAACATTTTGATATGCTATATGCATGAATCGGAGCTACGGATGCAAAGTTACGGAGCCGTGAACATGAGCACATGGAGTGAGATTTTCGGGACTTGGACGACATTTACCACCGGATCTAGGGTTTGACCCGGCACGGAATCCGAGGACGGCAGCGCGCACACTGTTCACGCCGGAGTTGACGGAGCTCGCTAGAGCGGGAAGACGGCGGCGAGGTGCTCCCGGGCCGGATCTCGCCGGATCCGGCCGGCAGGGAGCCGGAGAGGCGGCGGGCGGCGGCCACGGCGCTGCGGCGGCGGTTGGTGGCGGCAGGTGCGGACGCGGCGGCGGCGGCGGCGGCCGGAGGCAGCGGCCGGGCGAGGCGGCGGCGGCGGCAGCAGCTGGGCGAGGCGGCGACGCGGGGCGCCGCGCGAGGCGGCGGCGGCAGCTGGGCCGCGGGGGCCTCGCCTGGGCCGGGCGGGCCGGCGGCGGTGGGAGGTGGCGGCTGCCACGTGGCGGCTTCGGAGTGGGGCGGCGGCTATGTCCGGTCGGGTCGGACAATGTCCGGCGCGGCGCGGGGGCGATTTAGGGTTTCGGGAAGAGGGGATCCGGGACATTTCGAGGGGGACCTATTTATAGGCATAGGAGGAGCTAGGAAAGTCCAAATGAGGTGCGGTTTTCGGCCACGCGATCGTGATCGAACGCTCTAGATGATGGAGCAGAGTTAGGTGGGTTTTGGGCCAAATTGGAGGGGTGTTGGGCTGCAACACACACGAGGCCTTTTCGGTCCCTCGGTTAACCGTTGGAGTATCAAACGAAGTCCAAATGATATGAAACTTGACAGGCGGTCTACCGGTAGTAAACCAAGGCCGCTTGGCAAGTCTCGTTCCAATCCGGAAATGTTTAATCCCCACACACGAAAGAAAGGTAGAAATGACCACCGGAGGAGAACGAAGCGCCGGAATACAAAACGGACAACGGGGAAAATGCTTGAATGCATGAGACGAACACATATGCAAATGCAATGCACATGATGACATGATATGAGATGCATGACAACGATAACAACACACGGAGACAAAGACCCGAACCCGAGGAAATAAAATATCTTAACGCCAGAAACGGCAAGAGTTGGAGTACAAATTGGGAAAGTTACATCCGGGGTGTTACACTCCCCCCGGCTCGGTACCCCTTGAGACAATACCTCTGCATTGTCCATAGGGCAAAGGGAGGAGGCGGTCGGAAGTGGATCGCTATCCATATCCGACGAATCCAAGGAGCCGTCTGACGAGGATACGTCGATACGGGCTTGGGGCGGTCTGCATAATCATATTCGGCATTAGGAGAAGCAATGCGACAAAGGTATGCTATGAGTTACTTTGGTATCCGAATACTTACGACTTCGCCAGGGGCTTGGCCCTGAGCAGCCACTCGTCTTCGCCTTCGGCGGCGGTGGTGGAGCAGTCCGGAAGAAGAGTCCTTCCCTTCTTGGACCCTTCGGCCTCCCCGGTCGGGGCGGCCTTCCTTTCCTTGTCTTCCCCAGCTGGAGGGGGAGCATCTTCATCTTCCTCCTCGTCTTCATGGGAGGAGTGCGTCGCGGAGTTATCAAACGATGAGTCTGATACCACCTGGCGTCGGGAACTCTTTCGGGTTCCCTTGGCCTTCTTCTTGGTCTTCTCCGGCACCTTATAAGGAGCCGGAGTCAGCATCTCCGTCAAGAGAGCGTCCGCGGTGTCTTCGGGCAGGGGGGCGGACAGTCAATCTGCTCTGATGCCTCCACCCAGTCCTGTTAAAGGCATGGGAGCTTAGACCCCGCACATGGTTAAGCTATGGGAAATAAATATCCTACCAGATGTACAGAACTTATCGGATTCGCAGGGCGCTTCGCGCTTAGCCCGCGATCCTCGGTGAGAGAGGGAGGGACCTCGGCACCCTTGAACAGCACCCTCCAGACGTCTTTGTGCATCGTGTCGAAGAGCTCGCTTAGAGTCTGGTGCCGGACCGGGTCGAACTCCCATAAGTTGAAATCCCGTTGTTGACACGGGAGGATCCGGCGGAAGAGCATGACCTGGACTATGTTGACAAGCTTAAGTTTCTTGCTTGTCATGTTCCGGATACACTTCTGGAGTCCGTCCAGCTCCACCGATGAACCCCAGGACAGGCCCTTCTCCTTCCAGGAAGTGAGTCGCGTGGGGATTCCAGATCGAAACTTGGGGGCCGCCGCCCAGTTGGTGTCGCACGGCTCGGTGATGTAGAACCACCCCGATTGCCACCCCTTTACGATCTCCACGAAGGAGCCCTCGAGCCATGCAACGTTGGGCATTTTGCCCACCATGGCTCCGCCGCATTCCGCTTGTTGACCACCTACAACCTTCGGCTTGATATTGAAGGTCTTCAGCCATAGGCCGAAGTGGGGCCGGATGCAGAGGAAAGCCTCGCACACGACGATGAACGCCGAGATGTTGAGGATGAAATTCGGGGCTAGATCATGAAAGTCCAGCCCGTAGTAGAACATGAGGCCGGGGACGAATAGATGGAGAGGAAACCCCAATCCGCGGATGAAGTGGGGGAGGAAAACCACCCTTTCGTGAGGTTCCGGGGTAGGGACGACCTGCCCCGCGGCTGGCAGCCGGTGCGCGATGTCCGCGGCTAAGTATCCGGCTCCACGCAACTTTTTGATGTGCCCCTCCGTGACGGAGGTGGCCATCCACTTGCCTCCCGCTCTGGACATGTTTGGAGAGAGTTGAGGAGGAGGATGCGGACTTGGGCGTTGGAGCTTGAGTGCGCGAGAATGGATGAGCAAGGAGGAAGAAGGTGTGGGTAGAAAAAGGTGAGATCTTATCCCTTTATAAGGGCGGACTAAACTATGCGCCCCCACTAGCCTGGTAACACTCGCTTATCCCCCAAGCACCGTAATTGATGGCGCGGTTGGGTTACCCACGTCCGTATTGATGAGAATCCCGTAATAAGGGGAACACGATCTCTGCCTTGACAAGACGTGTCAAGAAACCGTCTCGAGTTATGTGCGGGGCTGGTTAAAGAAAAACGGTTCGAATAATTACCGGACCATGGCATGATGTCATGCTACCAAAACGTGTCAGCAAATTGGATTTGTGGAAATATTATTCTCTCTACGGTGGTATGTGGAATTTATTTTGCAGGGTCGGACACTATCCTTGTATTCAAACTCTTCTGTGGTGTATTCGGAGGAGGAACCCACCTTGCAATGCCGAAGATAACATTGCGCGCCGGACTCATCATCATTGAAGCCTGGTTCAGGGGCTACTGAGGGAGTCCTGGATTAGGGGGTCTCCGGACAGCCGGACTATATCCTCTGGTCGGACTGTTGGACTATGAAGACATAAGATTGAAGACTTCGTCCCGTGTCCGGATGGGACTCTACTTGGCATGGAAGGCAAGCTAGGCAATACGGATATGTATATCTCCTCCTTTGTAACCGACCTTGTGTAACCCTAGCCCCCTCCGGTGTCTATATAAACCAAAGGGTTTTAGTCCGTAGGACAACATACAATCATACCATAGGCTAGCTTCTAGGGTTTAGCATCTCCGATCTTGTGGTAGATCAACTCTTGTACTACTCATATTATCAAGAATAATCAAGCAGGACGTAGGGTTTTACCTCCATCAAGAGGGCCCGAACCTGGGTAAAACATCGTGTCCCCTGCCTCCTGTTACCATCCGCCTTAGATGCATAGTTCGGGACCCCCTACCCGAGATCCGCCGGTTTTGACACCGACAGTCGCGTTCGCAACGTGCAGGTGTGCAATGGGCGATGGGCCCAGACCCCTACGCCATAGGATTTAGACCGACGTGCTGACCTCTCTGTTGTGCCTAGGTAGGGTTGCGACGTGTTGATCTTTTGAGGCCGAACATGACCCAGAAAAGTGTGTCCGGCCAAAAGGGATCGAGCGTGTTGGGAAATGTGGTGCACCCCTGCAGGGAAGTTAATCTATTCGAATAGCTGTGATCTTCGGTAACAGGACGACTTGGAGTTGTACCTTGACCTTATGACAACTAGAACTGGATACTTAATAAAACACACCCTTCCAAGTGCTAGATACAATCGGTGATCGCTCTCTCATAGGGCGACGAGGGGAGGATCATCGGTTAGGATTATGCTATGTGATGTTACTTGGTGAACTTACCATCTACCCTCTTCTTCTGCTGCAAGATGGAGGTTACCAGAAGTGTAGTCTTCGATAGGACTAGCTATCCCCCTCTTATTCCGGCATTCTGCAGTTCAGTCCACATATGATACCCCTTTTCCCTTTGATACCAATGAATAAATATGTAGTGTAGCTCCTTGCTTGTGAGTACTTTGGATGAGTACTCACGGTTGCTTTGCTCCCTCTTTTTCCCCTTTCTATACTCGATTGCTGCGACTAGACGATGGAGCCCAGGAGCCAGACACCACCGTCGATGATGACTCCTACTACACTTGAGGTGCCTACTACTACGTGCAGCCCGCTGACGACCAGGAGTAGTTTAGGAGGATCCCAGGCAGGAGGCATGCGCCTCTTTTGATCTGTATCCCAGTTTGTGCTAGCCTTCTTAAGGCAAACTTGTTTACTTATGTCTGTACTTAGATATTGTTGCTTCCGCTGACTCGTCTATGATCGAGCTCTTGTATTCGAGCCCTCAAGGCCCCTGGCTTGTAATATGATGCTTGTATGACTTATTTTATTTGTAGAGTAGTGTTGTGATATCTTCCCGTGAGTCCCTGATCTTGATCGTACACGTTTGCGTGTATGATTAGTGCACGATTGAATCGGGGGCGTCACAGAGCACTTGTGCTTTCAGGTTTCCAGGTAACCACGAGATGAAAGATATAGAGTTAGTTAGAAAGAAATTGAAACAAAACCGGGAAGAAATTGCGAAAACAGACTAAAGGATGACCTTCCATACGAGCAGAAGCACTCGTATGGCTGGTCGTTTGGCCTGTCGCCGAGACCTTTTTGTCTTTTTTATTACCTGTTACGGGGACGATCATGCGACTGCTCAAACAGGCGCGTACGGTCGTTTGAATGGTCATCTTTTGTTTTGTTGGCAAACGCTTCATGGGGAGAACTTAAACGACCGCTCGAATGGGCATGGGCACCCGTGTGAAACCTCGTCCTTCCCCTGTACCCTGTGTCATTTTTGTCATAAGCAGGGAAGTAGTTTCATCATAAGCATCATGCATAGCAGAAGTGGCATCATCAATAACATGCGACATATCGAAATCAATAGCAGGTGTAGGTGTTGCAAGTTTACTCAAAACAGAAGGAGAATCAAGTGCAGAGATGGATGGCAGTTCCTTACCTTCCCTCGTAGTTGAGGGAAAAATCTTAGTTCTTTAATCTTTCAAATTCCTCATAGTGATCAACAGATATAAATCCCAAGTGACTCAGAGAATAGCGCTATGCTCCCCGGCAACTGCGCCAGAAAAAGGTCTTGATAACCCACAAATATAGGGGATCGCAACAGTATTTGAGGGTAGAGTATTCAACCCAAATTTATTGATTCGACACAAGGGGAGCCAAAGAATATTCTCAAGTATTAGTAGCTGAGTTGTCAATTCAACCACACCTGAAAGACTTAATATCTGCAGCAAAGTATTTAGTAGCAAAGTAGTATCGAAGTAGCGGTAACGGTGGCAAAAGTAACAGTAGCGGTTTTGTAGCAATCGTAACAGTGGCAATAGAAAAGTAACGAAGCAAAGATCAATATGAAACGAGCTCGTAGGAAATGGATCAATGATAGATAATTATATCGGATGGCATTCATCATGCAACAGTTATAACATAGGGTGACACAGAACTAGCTCCAATTCATCAATATAATGTAGGCATGTATTCCGAATATAGTCATACATGCTTATGGAAAAGAACTTGCATGACATCTTTTGTCCTACCCTCCCGTGGCATCAGGGTCCTATTGGAAACTAAGGGATATTAAGGCCTCCTTTTAATAGAGTACCAGACCAAAGCATTAGCACTTAGTGAATACATGAACTCCTCAAACTACGGTCATCACCGAGAAGTGTCCCGACTATTGTCACTCCGGGGTTGCCGGATCATAACATGTAGTAGGTGACTATAACTTGCAAGATAGGATCAAGAACACAAATATATTCATGAAAACATAATAGGTTCAGATCTGAAATCATGGCGCTCGGGCCCTAGTGACAAGCATTAGGCATAGCAAAGTCATAGCAACATCAATCTTAGAACATAGTGGATATTAGGCATCAAACCCTACCAAAACTAACTCGATTACATGGTAGATCTCATCCAACCCATCACCGTCCAGCAAGCCTACAATGGGATTACTCACGCACGGCAGTTAGCATCATGAAATTGGTGATGGAGGATGGTTGACGATGACGATGGCGACGATTTCCCCTCTTTGGAGCCCAAAACGAACTCCAGATCTGCCCTCCCAAGGAAGAATAGGAGGTGGCAGCAGCTCCGTCTCGTAAAACGCAATGAATCCTTCTCTTTGATTTTTTTCTCCCCAAACGTGAATATATGGAGTTGGAGTTGAGGTCGGTGGAGATATGTGGGGCCCATAATGACAGAGGGCACGCCCTCCACCCTTGTGGACAGGGTGTGGGCCCCATTCAGTCGATTATTTCGCCAATATTTTTTATTTATTCCAAAAATGGTCTCTGTAAAGTTTCACGTCATTCCGAGAACTTTTTTCTGCACAAAAATAACACCATGGTAATTCTGCTGAAAACAGCGCCAGTGCGGTTAGTTCCATTAAAATAATGCAAGTTAGAGTCCAAAACAAGGGCAAAAGAGTTTGGAAAAGTAAATATGATGGAAACGTATCACACGGCCGCACCGCTACGCCTTAGCTCACATCGGCCACTGCTTCATCTTCTCATGCTCGTCGCGGGCTGGCAAACGCGTAGGCTGCGCTGCTCATGGCGCGCGAGCTGTTGCAATACCGTCCCGCCAATGAAGGCTATGACGCCTGGCTGGGCCGCATCGCTGAGCTCGTCAACCCCGCGAGCGAGGTCCTAGCCCCCTCCCACTCGCTCCGTCCCCCGACGTCTTGCGTGGGCGACGTGGCACACGGCGCGCCTCCGCCTCCCCCGCTACGCGAAGACAATGCTGAGCTCCGGCACGATGCGCGGTTGCGCGGGCCGCCACATGGAGCGCCTGTGCCAGCTCGTGACGAGGCTAACAATATTCTTTGGCTCCCTTTGTGTCGAATTAATAAATTTGGGTGAAATACTACCCTCAAAGACTATCATGTTCCCCTATACTTGTGGAACACAAAAGAAACAAGATCTCAATTGAGATACTCTCAATTTGTCGGTTCACTCATGTACTTAGCTAGCACAACAAGGCTAGATATCTCTTTTGGTGTGAGCAAACTGAGAAGGTTCATGCGAAACCTGGGTGATGATCACTGGCATGCACTTGATAAGGTCTTGTGTTATCTAAGAGTAGTGATGAGTTATGTAATTCACTATTCAAGGTACAATGTTGTGCTTGAAGGATATAGTGATTCTAACTGGATTTCTGATGTTGATGTATTTACTCATGGAGGTGGCATAGTATCATGGAGGTCATGTAAGCAGACAATTTTGATGAGGACAACCATGGAAGCAAAACTCACTTCTTTACACACAAACACTATTGAAGCAGAGTGGCTGGATGAGCTCTTGATGGACTTGCATGTGGTCGAAAAACCAGTGTCGCGTATTCTTATGAATTGTGACAATCAAACGGTTGTTGTTAAAGTGAAGAATTCTAAGGATACTGCAAAGTCATCCAGGCACGTGAACAAACATTTGAAGTATGTCTAGAAATTGAGAAACTTCGGAGTAATAACTGTTACGTATATTCAAACAAACAAACAAAATCACAGATCCCTTTACAAAGGGACTACCATGAAATGTGATACACAATGCATCGAGGGAGATGGGTATGAGACCCATATAAGTTACTCCATAGTAGTAAACAACCATTGTGATCGAAGATCCCGTGATTTAGATACTGGGAAGAAAAAGCTATTGGTTAACGGAGGAGAGTAACCGATAACCCTCTCTATGTGAAGGTGCAAAACTCTAAGAACTATAAGGCATGTTGACAACATGATATAATGTGTTTTTGTTGGATATATGTAGCAAGATGCTGCCCTACAGAGCATTCTTGAAAGAAAACACATATATGAGCCCCGAATGTTAGACGTTGCAGTCTATGAGACTTGGTGTTCTCTAGTAAGCTCTCGAAGAGACCAGAGAGTATGATGTATATGCTCCACCCGCGGGGTAGGCTACTAGCAGCCATATACTAGTTATGACTTAGAGTGAAACGTGTTGCACAAAACTCGTAATTCAAGGCATAGTCCATTGTGAAGTTGTAAATGGGTGTAACTTAAAGCTCTACGTATAAGTTCAACTTAAAAGTCTTTATTGGAACACTAGCATATTAAACAAGAAGCGAAATCGGGAAGATCTCTAAATGGACATTTTAGATCTCGGGGGTGTTAGAATAATGGGCTTGGCCCATGTAATTTTCTTAAATTCCCAAAAGAAAAATTCAAAAGTTCATTCATAAGATGAAAAGTGGAGGGTCTAAAGTTTCGCCCCACCCTGAAAGTTGATGAGATGTGAGACCTCTTTATATTGTGGGTTCTCTCCACTCCAGTAAGTGGTGTCTTGAGGATAGAAAAAGAAGACCACACGCGCGCTTGCCGCGTCTAGCCTGGCTCCGGCTCGGGCCGAGGCCAGGGCAATGGAGGTAGGCGTGTGACATGCATGTGAATGGTCCGTCGAAATCCAGTTCGTGGTCTTGTAGGAGCACGGCTTTTTTATATCTTGACAAACAGGTTGATGTTTACTTGTTCAATAAATTCAAGACTTGGAAACCAACTCGGTTTGAGATCAGGGTCTCGACACGATACCGCCTTGGTCCTCCTATATATACTGCTTATCGGCCGTGGGCAAAGACACACTGAAACAAGCTAGGGTTTTGCCTCATCTCGCAACTTGCGCTGCCACCGTAGTCTACTCCATCCTGAACACCGGCGTGCACCGACGTGCAGGAGAGCAAGTCTCCAAAATCATCTGTCATTGTGATCTTACACTAGGAGAGGACGAATTGGTTTTTTGGAAAGAGCTTTGCGCGACTACTCAAGCTTGTCACCACGGATCGCCTTCCATTCAAGTCGGGCAGCGTCATGTACTAACGTCTCCAACGTAATCTACTTAATTCGGTCTTCACCAACAACGTCATCAACAACATCACTCTAGGAGCTATGACTACTAACGAACAATATGTGTGTTGTGATATGTTCATGCCTATAATTATGGTTGTCATTGTGCATGTTTTTCTGTTCATCTAGTATGCTAGACTCTTGCATGCTAACTATTGTTATAGTCATGAATTACTTACTGCAATTAATCGCAGAATTGTTTAATATTCTAACATCTTCTCCATGCCGCCTTGGTCCCCTCATTTCCTTCGTCTGGTGGCCTCACCGGAGGCAAGAGGACTGGAGACCTATATGTTTTTTTTCTTTTGCTTGGGTTTATTTCCCTGACGACATCGATGAGGTGGTGGCGACTGTGGCCTATTGGAATAAGGTCTCCTCATGCCTCGACGACATCCAATCCGACGCTGACGAATGGCCTATGAGAGTTTGTGTCCCCATGTCTGTTGGCTCTCTTCATATATTGGCGGTCTATTAAGGAGAGCCATTGCATGACTATTGGTGAGGTGACTTCGACATCTTTTTCCGTGTGATTCTGTGGCATGATCTGATTTCTCTAACTCCCTGGACCGATGATGATAGATTGCAAAGTCTATACTACGTAGGATGATGCTTCAACCGATGCCTGTTCGGTGATTTCTAGATCTCGTCTCATGGGGCGAGTAATGCCTGGTATTGCGAGGACGTTTGCAGATGTCCCTTTTCTTTGTTGTTGACTTGGTGCGATTTTCAATCTTCGGCGGGTGGCGTATAATTGAAGAAAGAAGAAGACTAGTATGATTTTCAATATAATTTTGATCTTTACTGACCGTTCTGTGACCAGTTGTCTTTCCATTGCATTGGCTATTTTTATATACTCCCTCTGTTCCATAATATAATGTGTACATATATTTTGCAATGTCAAATTATACAATCTTTGACCAAGTTCATAGGAAAAACTATTTATATCTGCGACACCAAATATATGAAATATGAAACTATTTCTTATAATGAATTTAAATGATACATGATTGGTGTTCTAGATGTAAATGTTTTTCTTCAGAAACTCGGCCAAAGTATATGAAGTTTTAATATTTTAGAAAATATATATGCACTACATTATGAAAGGCAGGGAGTATATAATTATCAGACCTAAGATACTCTTTAGGTGTCTTTTCTTTGTAAAAAAATGCCCAAGGGTTGTGGGAATAACGACTGTGCTTTTCATATTATAGTGAACTTGAACTCTGTACAAGAGCTGTGGGAATAAACAACTGTTTCCTTGTAAATGGGCTATTTGGAAATGTAGATCCTCCTAGTGTCATAGCTCAAGTAGCTCCTTAGAGCTATGCGCGCTGCTGCCCAACTACTGCAGCATGTGACGGGCAAGATTTTTTTGCGGGAATAGTGGACGGGCGCCCATGGTATTGAGGATTCTATCCCTGCATCGACGACGCTGCGAGCCTGCGCCCCCAGTTTTTACACAACTGTTCCCTGTAGCCATGTTCTTGTTTCGGGTTTTGCCAATTTACGTTTACGTAGCAAACGTTTAGACCTGAAGGATGATGATATCCTTTGCATGAATGAAGTCGGGAGGTATCCTCCTCAATTCGAAAACAAAAAAATAATTACCTTGAAAACTAAAATGAAAGTCCACCTTCGATGATCACTCAGGTGTTTGACATTCGGAACTTGTGTCCCCTCCTCTGACTTTCAGTGATCATTGCGATGTTTGACATGCGAAACGTGTGCCCCCTGCTCCCCTCTGGCACTCTTTGCTTGTGCCGACTCTTGGGATCCGGAAATGCCACAGCACCAAATTCTTCTTTACGACCACCAGTTTGCACGGATAATTTAATTAATTAATTTAACAATAATTAAGAGCATATTCGTCGTTGTTTGCGTGCACTGCGTTCCTTAATGGAGCCAGCCGTTGACCTACCGACAAACAGGGGACGGTTGCTTTTGCTTGCCTCGGCTCGTCGGGCAAACCCCATGCGTCAAGGAATGGTGAAACTCGAGTAATGATGAAACTGCGTCATCGCCTCGTTGCTTCAAGCAACGGATATCCAAGAAATAGAAGCAACGGCGTTAATAGATGGGGAAAGGAAAATCATGTGTTACGGTTGAACCATGCACAGCTACATCCTACATAGGGCAAAGCATCGCAGCGAGGATACATCCAACAACAGTGCATCTCACTATTCGGTACTCTTATCGCATCATATCACAGTGCTGTGACGGGACACCGCTGCCACGGATATCCAAAACAAAATGATGAACAGCTCAATGATCAACACTGGTGTGCCCCGCAGAACAAAAGAAAACTAGTAACATCACAGCCACTAGTATAAAGGGAAAGGGGAAAACGTCAGCGCCACTCAGATGATAATAATTAAACCGGGAAATGGCAGAATCTTTGCAGGCCAATGATTTGTTTTTGCACGCATTAGTACTAATATGAAAAATTAAAGCTGAAGTCGCATCACGCATTATTGCAAAATAACAAATCCCTGCCAAGTGCCAACGGTCACAAAAGGCAGGGCCTACGAAACATCAACACATGCAAAGGCAAAGGGATAACATGCTTCGTGCAGAAGAATTTATTATAAATATAGTAATAGTGCACCGCAGCTACTGTGAAGATAAACAATAATTATATGCACCCGGAATCCAGACAAAGCGAGTCCTCCAGAGATGCCTGGCTTATATAGGCAGGCAACTGCGGGGGAGGCAACACAAAGCAAAGCAAAGCAAAGCAGTCCAGTGAAGAAAAGCCATAGAATTTCAGAGGCCAAGCGGAGATCAGCCAACAATGCTGACACTTCTAGAATTGGGGATCTGGATCCTCCCGGTGACGCGCATCTTCACGCCATGCAGGCGCCTAGTTCTCCTACTTGACAACCTCCAGCAGCTGAAGGCGAGCATCATGCGCACAAGGTCATCGTCTCCAGCCCTTTGGAGTCGTCTGGCGAGGCTGCAGACGATAACCGTCACATTGTGAAGGAAACCTGGGACTTGATCCTCGGCTGGAGATGTTCGAAACACCAATTTCATCAGGTGGGCGGCCCTTGCTAGCAGTCCCTTGCCCCTGGAGTGGGGTGAACAACTCCCCTTGTCCATAGATACTCTGTTTTTTAGCCTTCTCTGGAAACCAAATGTACTGTCCCTCTCTGCATGTAAGATGGAGATAAATAAAGAAGCAAGTGACACTACTCTCTTGTGCATTTACACTCTTTGTCCAAGTTCCCCAAGCAAATAGCTTATCTGGAGGTCAAATTTACAACGCAAAATGATCGATATCCATCGGTGGAAATCCAGACTGTGCTCGTTTTAACCCTTGTAACATACTTTTTGCAGTCTCTTTTTCCTGCAAATATTAAACACGATACAATTGTACCAAATCAGAATCAATAGGAAAACACAGCAAGCATATATTGGTGATATATGATGATATTCTATTTTTCACTAGCAAACGATGCACTCAAGTGCGATCTGAGCAAATATGCACTATGTTAATAAAACAAACTAAAGCGGGTGCAGCCTAATTAGGTTGAAGTTGGTTTCAATTGCATATTTGCACACTAACATGATCCTTCGTTAACTCATTTGCTAATGCCGATCTCAAGATTTCACCATTTTGTTTCCTTTTATCTGTTTTTCTTTTCAATTAGGCTGAAGCAAAGTGTACAAATGACTTACTGGGCCAGTGTAATCCAAGAGTCTTGTGCAATAGTGTTCTGCTTCCTCAAACCTGCCCATGCTCTTGCAATGCTTCGCAAGAAAAAGCAAGGCTTCAACAAAATTCTGGCCCTGCCTTTCCTCAACTTCCATTCTATCTAAATCCTTCTTGTAGTAAAATGCAGCCTCCTCAGCTTGCCCAAGCATACTGTGCAACTTTGCCAATTGGTGAAGTGCTATTCCTTCAGTGTCATTAGTATTTGCAGCCCTCTCATAGCACTTGATAGCTTCTTCAATCATTTGAAGCGGATCACTCTCATAGCACTGAGCCATAGCAATCCAAAGGCGTGCATCGTTAGGTTGCAGGTGGGATGATTTTCGGAAATAGTATAGTGCATAAAATGGCATTCCCATCATCTCATAGATCTGACCAAGACCATACCAAGCACGGTAATCTCTAGGATTTATATCAACAGCTCTTCTGTAGGCATCAATTGCAGCAGGCGTATTTTTTAGCTCAACAAACTCATGTCCCATGAGAGTCCAAGCTGAGAGGTACTTGCGGTTAAGCTTCAGCGCCCTTTGGAAATACAAAACTGACTTCTCATGCTGCCCCTTCAAACTGTAGTAATTTGCAATTATGCAGCAAGATTCAGGGCGATATTTATCTGTCAGAAACACCCTGTGAGCAAGGAAGCTCAAAGCAGTCAAGCTTTCTTTTGCATACAATAAATTTGAGTAAATATCCATAGAATCCACACGAAAAGGATCAGTTCTGAGGAGTTCTTCAAAAATCATGTCAGCTTCATCCAGGTCCCTCATACTATACTGAACGGTTGCTATTTGAGCCTGAATGTAGTCGCTGCAACGGAAGACCCCCATCAAGCGCTCATATCTTTTCAAAGCTTCTTCATGCATCTTTAATTCCAGATGTGCACTAGCGATGAAAAAATCTTTCATCCAGTGATTCTTCAGATTTAAGTTGTTCAGAATGTCACTGCTAGTGCACAAAGACTGTATCTCTAACCAAGCACACCAGTTCCAAGGGTAGCTATTGACAGATTCTACCAGAACTGTTCTAGCCAGACCTTCACAGCCTTTATCGCGTAGAACAATGCCATACAAGTACAGACCAAAGGAATCAATAGCACCAGTTCTGCGATGTGTTGAGAGCTCTCTCTCCAATGCAACAAGTTCCTGATTAACAACGTTGCTCTTCCCCAAAGATCCTTCAAGCTCTATTGTCTCTTCCTCTTTTCGCTTCTCTCCAGCCTAAATTGCAGAGCAAATAAAAATGTTCATCAGGCATATCAAATAATAAAATGCTGATTAAACTATATGGAGAAAACAGACAGTTTCTGCAAGGGAAAGTAGGCTACAAGAAAAGAGGGGAGAAAACTCAGCCTTAAATGGACATGGCCAGCGGCCCATCGTTCCATAGGCCAAAAGTATAAAAAAGTCAGTGTGTCGCAGGCAATCTTACTAAAACACTGACACATAGTATGATGCTGGAGCACATTTCTCATTACAATTTGAAATCCCATGTGTATTTGGCAAACGAAAGCCAAATAATATGTTACATAAGCAATTTCTGAGCTTCCTTATGGAAGAACCGTTGTATTATCACAAAAAAGTCGCGCATGTAAATATACAGTATCTATCATCACAACGAGTACTTAACATACAAAGAGCTAGCCAATCATCTTCCAAACACCTAGAGAAAAAACCACTTGATAGACAAAAGAACAAAGTAATAGATACGAACAAGAAATGAGTAGATATTTTTGGGATGTCTGGTCATGCAATCTGAACTTTCATCAACGAGGCAAAAATAAGAAACCAGAGGCTCCACAGAATTTATTCCAGCTTCATTACACCATGACAAAACAACTGAAGCACCTACTAGTCTACTGCTAGCATCTCTTCTTCAACGAAGTGTTCCATTGCCCAACAATATTAATGATCAGACTATGCACAAAGGACCACAGAGCACCAAAAAATTCACCATCAATAACAGCAAATATTGAGGATTCCAGTTATTGACTTATTGTCTTCACCAAAATCCAGGTAAATCTTCTATTACTCCAATTGCACAAGAAGGAGCCCTAACGAGCACCCACAAAACTTCCTACAAAATACCATTTCCTCAATTGGAAACTCAGAATAATAACCAAGCCTGACCTTTAATGTACCAGGTCCAGTGAAGCATTTCATCAAACAGCACACGCCCTACCCCAAATCTGCACACTGGCACGAGTCCGCTCGAAAGAATAAACAGGACGTATCATGTCTTACCATGTAGAGCGCGTAGCAGCGCAGGAACACGGCCTTGCGCCCGACCTGGGAGCGCAGCACGTGAGCGGCGCGCCGGTACTCCCGGCAGTCGAAGTAGGTCTTCGCGAGCAGGTACTTGTCGGCCCCTGCGTCGAACGCGTCGTCGTCCGGGATGGGCGTGCTCACGTACGAGACGCCGCCGAGCGGCGTCCCAGCCTCGGAGGCGGCGCCGCCGCCCGATCGCATGCGGCGCCGGAAACTGGACCCGCCGCTGCGGTGCAGATGCAGCAGCCGCCCGCCGGGGGCGGCGCCCGAGGAGGACGGGGTGTCCATTGCCGCCGACTGGGACGGCGTCGCGTCCGGCTCGATGCCGACGAGCAGCTCGGCGGCCCTGCAGATGGGAGAAGGCTGTTAGGGTTAGGGTTTTGACTTTCGGGAGTCCTACGGGATTTTCGGGCGGCGTACCATTTCGCGGCGGAGTAGAGGCAACGGTCGCCGAGCTGGCGAGCGGCGGCTCGGAGCTCGACGCGGTAGTTCTCCTTGGCGGCGGCCATACGCCGGTGTGGGGAGGCGGGGTGGCTAATTTGGAGCGGATCGGCGCAGTGAGAGCGCAAACTTTTTGAAACTGCGACGAGAGAGGGGAGAATTTGCGATGCGGCGGGTCTGAAGTTTTGGCATTTGAGGGAGATCTTTGGTTGGGCTGGGCTAGGTGGCTAGTTGGGCCTGAGTGGATGAAACAACGGCATGTCAGATCATCTTTAGCCATTTCCCCTAAAAAAGTTTCCCCTTAAAAGTTTTTTTTTACAAAAGGTGGATTTTATTGGCTAAAAATGAAGTATAGAATGGATACAAACAAAGTGAGTGCACACCCGGCCTCTACATAAATAGGATAGCCAACACCGACATGAAAAAAACACGCCGACAAATAGTAAAGTCATATAAAACCAAATTATGCCTAAGCGAGGGGGAAAGAATAAAAAAAAACTAAAGCAATCAAATATGTGATTGACAAACTACAACCATGGCCGCACCATTCATCTCATGACACCATAAGGATAACAAGATTCTTCAAGAACAAAGCCTTCATGAATGGAGTGATGCTCAATCACCGTCACCGGACCCAACCGCCAAAGGTAACATTATAGATTTTCACCCTGAAGAATCGGTTCAAGCATATACCTTTTTTCAAAGAACATCAGCTTTATTAATCACAAAACAACATTGAATGATGCCTCCCATAAATGAATAACAAAACTAAATGTGTAAGGTTTGACTTTTTTACAGATTTTTGAATTTTTTACCATTGAGACCATTGATACCTTTGCAGTTTACATTTTTCTTAATCATGGCACGCTTCAAATTGTAACTATAGTATACATAGGATCTGCACCTCCCGTGATATTGTGTTGCATTTGGAGTATTCCCTTTTTTCCTACAAATATGTCATATGCATTGTAGCATGCCCCCATTATCAAATTGTATCTTCCAAAGATAAACTGCGTACTTGGCTTCTCACACTGACCTTACTATAGTATGTGGTTCTCATTTTGGTTTTTCTTTGTTGTGACATTCCTTCACATGTTGTGAGTGCAAGTGAAGTTAATTAAGGGCCTCCTATAAGTTCAGAATGTTCATAACAGAGAAGATGATGCTAATTTGGAACATCGTGATACATTGGTATTTATGAAATATTCATGCTGATATATTATTATTCTTGGATGTTTTACAATCATTTTATAGCAATTTGATATTATTTTTTGGGACTAACCTATTGACCCAGTGCCCAGTGCTAGTTGTTGTTTTTTGCTTGTTTTTTACATTGCAAGAAATCAATCAAACGGAGTCCAAACATCGCGAAACTTTTTGGAGATTTTTTATGGACCGAAACACCCAGGATGACCAAAGCTGCACCTGGGGGTGCCCCGGGGGAGGTGATATGTCTCCAACGTATCTACTTTTTCAAACACTTTTGACCTTGTTTTGGACTCTAACTTGCATGATTTGAATGGAACTAACCCGTACTGACGCTGTTTTCAGCAGAATTGCCATGGTGTTATTTTTGTGCAGAAATAAAAGTTCTTGGAATGACTTGAAACTTCACGGAGAATATGTTTGGAATTTATAAAAAATATTGGCGAAAGAATCAACACCAGGGGGCCCACACCCTGTCCACGAGGGTGGGGGTGCGCCCACCCCCCTTGGACGCGCCCCCTGTCTCATGGGCCCCCTGAGGCTCCACCGACCTCAACTCCAACTCTATATATTCACGTTCGGGGAGAAAAAATCAAGGAGAAGGATTCATCGCGTTTTACGATACGGAGCCACCGCCAAACCCTAATCTCTCTCGGGAGGGCTGATATGGAGTCCGTTCGGGGCTCCGGAGAGGGGAATCCGTCACCATCGTCATCATCAACCTTCCTCCATCGCCAATTTCATGATGCTCGCCACCGTGCGTGAGTAATTCCATCGTAGGCTTGCTGGACAGTGATGGGTTGGATGAGATTTATCATGTAATCGAGTTAGTTTTGTTAGGGTCCGATCCCTAGTATCCATTATGTTCTGAGATTGATGTTGCTATGACTTCGCTATGCTTAATGCTTGTCACTAGGGCCCGAGTGCCATGATTTCAGATCTGAACCTATTATGTTTTCATGAATATATGTGAGTTCTTGATCCTATTTTGCAAGTCAATAGTCACATACCATGTGTTATGATCCGGTAACCCCGAAGTGACAATAATCAGGACCACTCCCGGAGATGACCGTAGTTTGAGGAGTTCATGTATTCACTAAGTGTTAATGCTTTGGTCCGGTACTCTATTAAAAGGAGGCCTTAATATCCCTTAGTTTCCAATAGGACCCCGCTGCCACAGAAGGGTAGGACAAAAGATGTCATGCAAATTCTTTTCCATAAGCACATATAACTATATTCAGAATACATGACTACATTATGATGAACTAGAGCTAGTTCTGTGTCACCCTATGTTATAACTATTGCATGAGGAATCACATCCGACATAATTATCCATCACTGATCCATTGCCTACAAGCTTTTCACATATTGATCTTTGCTTAGTTACTTTTTCGTTGCCACTGTTACAATCACTACAAAAATTGCTACTGTTACTTTTGCCACCGTTACCGCTACTTCCATATTACTTTGCTACTAAATACTTTGCTGCAGATATTAAGTCTTTCAGGTGCGGTTGAATTGACAACTCAACTGTTAATACTTGAGAATATTCTTTGGCTCCCCTTGTGTCGAATCAAAAAAATTGGGTTGAATACTCTACCCTCAAAAACTGTTGCGATCCCTGTACTTGTGATGATGATGAAGATTCTCCCCCTAGATATGAATTGTATGTTGTGCCTGAGGGTTATGTTATGGATGAAGAAACCGCTAGAGACTTTTTAGCTTGCAATGACAGATATGATCTTAAGAAACTGTTAGCTAAGCTGAAAGAAAAATCTTTGAATGCTAGAATGAAATATGACCCTACTTTTGCTACTTCACCTATCTGCATTTCCGATAAGGATTATGATTTCTCTGTCGACCCTGAGTTAATTAATTTGGTCGAATCTGATCCTTTTTATGGCTATGAATCTGAAACTGTTGTGGCACATCTTACTAAATTGAATGATATATCCACCCTGTTCACTAATGAGGAGAAAATTCATTACTACTATATCCTTAAGTTATTTCCGTTCTCATTAAAGGGTGATGCAAAAACATGGTTTAATTCTCTTGATCCTGGTTGTGTGCGTAGTCCCCGGGATATGATTTATTACTTCTCTGCTAAATATTTCCCCGCTCATAAGAAACAAGTTGCCTCAAGGGAAATATTTAATTTTGTGCAAATTGAATAAGAGAGTCTCCCACAAGCTTGGGGGGGGGGGCTTCTCCGATTAATTAATGCTTTGACTGATCATCCTCTCAAGAAAAATGAAATACTTGATATCTTTTATAATGGACTAACCGATGCTTCCAAAGACCACATGGATAGTTGTGTTGGTTGTGTTTTCAGGGAAAGAATTATTGATCAAGCTGAATTGCTATTGAATAATATGTCGAGTAATGAAAAATGATTGGACACTTCCTGAACCAACTCCTAAGCCAACTCTGAAGAAAAGGGGTATTCTATTTCTCAGTCCTGAAGATATGCAAGAGGCAAAGAAATCTATGAAAGAAAAAGGTATTAAAGCCGAAGATGTTAAGAATTTACCACCTATTGAAGAAATACATGGTCTTGATAACCCGAAACAGGTAGTAAAGGTAAATTCTCTCTATAGATTTAATAAGGGTGAAATCTCATCTACTAAGTCTGCTAGCCAATGCTTGGATGAGTTTGATAATTTTATTGTTAAACAAGAAAACTTCAATGCTTATGTTGGTAGACAATTGAAACGTAATGCTTATATGATTGAACACTTGAGAGATTACATGTCTAGAGTTAAAGGTGAACTTAAACTTATTAGTAAACATGCTTCTATGGTTACCACTCAAGTAGAACAAGTACTTAAAGCTCGGAATGATTTGCTCAATGAATTAGATAATAAGAAAAATGAAAACGTTGTTAGAGTTGTGACTAGAGGGGGTAAATGACTCGGGAACCTTTGTGTCCTGAGGGCCACCCTAAGAGAATTGAGCAAGATTCTCATAGAACTAATGTTGATGCACCTAGTTCTTCCAAGAAGAACAAAAAGGAAAACGATAGGACTTTGCATGCTTCTAGTGAACCTGTTGTTGACACACCTGAGAATCCCAATGATATTTCTATTTCTGATGCTGAAACACAATCTGGTAATGAACATGAACCTAGTGATAATATTACTGATGATGTTCATGTTGATGCTCAACCTAGCAATAAGAATGATGTAGAAATTGAACCTGCTGTTGATCTTGATAACCCACAATCAAAGAATCAACGTTATGATAAGAGAGACTTTGTTGCTAGGAAGCACGGTAAAGAAAGAGAACCATGGGTTCAGAAACCCATGCCTTTTCCTCCTAAACCGTCCAAGAAAAAGGATGATGAGGATTTTGAGTGCTTTGCTAAAATGATTAGACCTATCTTTTTGCGTATGCGTTTGACTGATATGCTTAAAATGAATCCTTATGCTAAGTATATGAAAGATATTGTCACAAATAAAAGAAAGATACCGGAAGCTGAAATTTCCACCATGCTTGCTAATTATACTTTTAAGGGTGGAATACCAAAGAAACTAGGAGATCCAGGAGTACCAACTATACCATGCTCCATTAAAAGAAACTATGTTAAAACTGCTTTATGTGATCTTGGAGCCGGTGTTAGTGTTATGCCTCTCTCTTTATATCGTAGACTTGATTTGAATAAGTTTACACCTACTGAAATATCTGTCAGATTTCGGGTTCCGGCAAAACCCTTGAGGTTCGAACACTGGGGTGCGCACAAAGATCTCCCCCTCTCTAGCTCGCACGCATCATGATCTCACGGCCTAGCTCGACGGACCCAAAGAACACGAGACACAAGAGTTTATACTGGTTCGGGCCACCGATGTGGTGTAATACCCTACTCTAGTGTGGTGTGGTGGATTTCCTCTTGGGCTGAGGATGAACAGTTACAAGGGAAGAACAGCCTTGAGTTGATGCTATCTCAGATCAGAATCAGAATCCCCTCCCTACTGTGGTGGCTAATCCTATATATAGAGGCCCGGGTCCTCTTCCCAAATATTAGGTGGGAAGGGACCCCACAACGGCCTATTTGAAGGGGGACAACTAGTACAAGCTATCCTGACAAAAGTAGTCTTCGCCTGCCAAAGGCTCTGTTGGTGACGCCGTCTTGGGCTCCACGGTGACCTCCGTCCTGCTGTCCTGCTGGTCTTGGTCTTGTTGTACCGATATGGAAACCTTTTCCTAATGCCTCGGGACTCCTCGCTTGCGCTTGCCCCTTTAGCACCAAAGAGGAAACGACGAGACTGCGCGCACTGGCGCCAGCCTGGCGCCCGCCTGGCTCCAGTCATCATGGCTTGCGTCACACAAACCTCGCGAGGTGTCCCTTGCCTTGATCTCTCCACCCCTCGTGAGCCGCCCTGGTGAGGCCGCCCTGAGGAGGTCTTGCATCGTCCGTCCCGCGAGGCTTGGCCCCTCGCGAGGGTCTTGAGTGTTTGCTGGTGAAGATGGGTCATACAGGGCCGCTGGTGGAGCCATGTCGCGGGCCGCAGGCAGGCAAGTCTGGAGACCCCCATTCCCAAAACACCGACAGTAGCCCCCGGGCCCATGGCTCGCTCGGGCTCGGCTTCGAGGCGAAGCCAAAGGGAAAGTGCGGAGCGCCATGGTCCCCAACAGCCTGCGACCATGGTTGACGCGTGGCGATTGATTGGACGTGGGCGTCTCCGCTTCCCCATGCTGCCTCGGCAACTGCCCAACTTGACGAGTCCTTGCTGCATGCAGAAAAAGGTCATTATTACCTTAGATCATGGAGGCCGGCGATTGGCCTCCCCTTGGCTATAAATGGGAAGAGGGGGGCGGAGCCTCAATCACCCATCTCTCCCTTTGCTTCTCCCGCTCCTTCTTCTTCCTTGCTTCACTACTTGCTGCACCGACCATGGCATCGATACAGAGGTTCTCGACCAAGGAGAAGGGTAAGACTCCCCTTAACGAGCCCGAGCCACTTCTGCCGAAGAAGAGGATGTCTCATTTTCGCGACATCGTCGTGAGGCTGGAAGTGTCGCGGCCATGGTACGAGCGGTCGCCTCCGGGGTATCCGTTGCCCTTGTACGCCCAAGCTGAGGGCTCCGGAGGGAGGAGTGACGAGCGCCGCCGCCAGCGCCAGGGCCGTGGTCGCCGCGCTGTGGTGACGCATGCCGTCACCCCAGGGGTCCATGCCACGGACTCCTCGCGCGAGTTCGTGCTATGGGCGGCGATGCCTCCGAGCACTTGGATTCGCTTCCCACAGTTCTTCGCCGCCGAGAGGTCCCCTTGAGCTTTGGCTGCAGCATGCCGACTACGACGCCCCGGCGACTCGAGCGGGGGTTGAAGCCGTCTCCTCCGGGGGGATCTTCATGACTTGTGGCTGCAGCGAGGTCACCCGAGTCTGCCGTGCGGAAGGCGCCGTCGCCATCCACTTCAGGTATGACGGCGCCTCCACGATATTATTCAAGGTCTTCGACGAGGAAGGCCGCCGCTTGGAGTGCTGCCCTGAGGGGGGTCGTCAGGACGGTGCAACGGCCAACGCCGAGCCTGCCGCTGGGCTCGGCAGCAGCTCCTCCAGCGACAGTGGTGACTCCTGGTGGTCCAGCGACTCTCCCAAGCTCGCTGAGACTCCGGAGACAAGTGATGACAGCTATGTGCCCTCGAGCTCCCGCCGGGCCCGGAGCAAGGCTGCAGCGTCCGACGCCGCCGTCGCTGATCTGGATGGGGTTGGCGCCGGCCTCTAGAGGCCCACTGTTGATGATGGCGTCGACGATGTTCGGCGCGTGTAGATAGAGCTCCCAGGAACTCCTTTCTTTCTTGTTCGCTGCGAGGAATTGAAACGGGCTCCATGGGGGCGTGTAAAGGGTCTGTGATGTCTTTTGTTGATATTATCCTCTTTATGAAAATTTGCAAGCACATGTCCTGCTGAGGCTCGGTCTCCCCTTTCCAGTTCCACGGCAGCTTGGTGCTCTACGCTGACAGGTCCCGGTCCCCAGGCAGGCTACAGCCATCACTGGTATGCCAGGTCGTGATGCCGTGGTCAAGGCTAGGAGGTGAGCGGCCCGAGGTCCAGTAAGAGCTCCTGAGGCGCGATGCTCAAGAGGTCCCCTTTAGCGCGCAAGCATCTACTTGAGGATGAGAAAGGGAGGCGACATTTCCGCAGCAGGGCAACGGAAGGCGAGGGTCTTATGCCGTAGTGCTGGGTTGATTCAGGCGCGAGACTTATCTTGGCTTTCCGGAGCTGGTTCCTTGTGTTGTGCCAGACTTGTGCGTTGGCCGCTGGTGGGTAGCTAGGTTAGGCCCGTGCGAGCCTCTCCCTCTTCTCCACGCTCTTCTGTGTGCTCTACGTCCTCAGGTCCCGGCCCTCGAGCGAGCTCAGTCGCCGCTGGTATGCCAGGTCGCGATGTTGTGGTCAAGGCCAGGGGTGAGGGCTGGAGAGCCAGTAAGAGCTCCTGAGTCACGATGCTCAGGAGCTCCCCTTTTAACGCGCAAGAGAATCGCATGGGAGAAGAGAGAGAGCCCGTGGTACCGCCCGCTGTAGTCCTCAGGAGGTTCCTACGAGTTAGCGTGAGGAAGGGCACAAATTGCCATGGTGATTGCCAGTCTGCCACTGGTTGCTTCGCAAGGAGGTGAAGGCACTGAGGGTCTGGTGAGGTGACGTGCGCGGGCGTGCCGCGAGCAAGAGCTCGACCACTCAGATTTTTCAGCGTTGCAGGGACGGACCCGAGCACAAGCGTCATGCCGGCATGAGAGGTTCCCGTGGCGGGCGATAATCAAGCAGGCGGTGATGACCATAGATAGATTATGCATGAAAAGCAAACCGCCTTAGGTAAATGCAAGAACGATACACGCCACTGGGTCGGACCCGAGCGGCCTGGGGATGATGCAGCCTGAGGGGCGCCCCCAGCAGGGTGAACTAAAGATGCAAGCGGATACATGCCGCAGGGACAGACCCACGCGACATGGGAATGATGCAGCCCAGGGGCACTCCCAGCTAAATAAACTTGGAAAATGTCACCTGGTTTGGTTGTCGAAGGAGTGTTGGGGTAGCTGAAGGCACGTGGCGAGGAAGTCGCTCCTCACGAGTTGTCGAGACCCAGAGCCTCGGGAGGCTCTGGAGGCTCAGGTGGCCTCCTGAGGACCGTCTCCATCTCCGCCAGGACTGCATGATGCCTGGCCTCCTGACCTGCCAAGATGCTCTGCAGGTTGTGCTGGAAGGCAGCTGCCACGCTTGGCAGTCCGAACGGCATGTGAACGTAGATGTGAGGTGGGCCCTCACACCGTCCAACACGCGAATGCCAGAAGCACTCCTGAGATGCGGCCCTGTTGAGCCCTGGGATGTCGATGTAGACGCGCAGCTCTCCACCCTCGCCTGTGTGGGGAGCAGCGCCAAGTGGGCGGCAGTCACCGCGTATTGCTCTTGCTTCCTGAAGCTCCTGAGTGGTCTTGGTGATGAACTCCTGAGAGTTGGGCGCTCCTCGCTCGGTATCCTCTTGAGGGAAACGTGCCGCGAAGCACGCCTTCATGTGGTGCCCGAGCGCCTCCCTCGCGATGTGGGCTAGGTCTGAGGCCCTCCAGAAGAGAGCCCCCGAGCCCTGGTGAGGAGGGCGTCGGCCACGCCTCCCTATGCGAGGGAGGGAGGCGCGCCAGGCGCAGGCACTGATCCTGAGGTGGTGTCACTGGAGGCGCCGCTCCCCTGAGGCCCAGTGCGGAGCAGCAGCTTCTTCTTCTTGGGGTTGGCCTCAGGAGGGTACTGCACATATGCGTTGTCGGGGTCTTCGACTGCTGCAGCTTGGAAGGCGCGCTCAAGGGAGCACACCACGTCTCTTTCTTCGCAGGGGACTATGATGATTCCACTGCTTCCCAGCATCTCGAGGTCGTTGTAGCCATGGTGGGTGACTGCCATGAATTTGGCCAGCGCTGGGTACCCGAGGATGGCGTTGTACGACAGGCAGATGTGGGCGACGTCGAAGTCGACAAGCTCGATGCGGTAGATTTCGCACTGACCGAAGGTGACAAGGAGACGAACTTGCCCTATCGGGGTGGTGGAGCCGTCAGTCACTCCTGAGAAAGGCTTGGTGGGCTGGAGCTAATCGTATGGCGCTTGAAGGCTGTCGAACATCTCGACGAACAGGACACTGAGCCCTGTGTCGCCGTCGATGAGGGCCTTGGTGACTTGGACATTGCCGATGACGGGTGAACAAAGCATCGGGAGGACGCCAGCGGTTGCCGCGCATTTGAGCTGGTCCGCCGAGCTAAAGGTGATGGCGTACTTGGACCATCTGAGCGGGCGCGTAGCCTCGAGCTTGGGGAGGGCTGCATTCACCTCGTGAGAGAACTGCTTGAAGATACACTGGGAAGCTGGGGCCTGAGCGCCACCCAAGATGCATGCGATGGCGCGTGGCTCCTGGAAGCCCCCAGCCCTTCGTCCTGCTGATGGTTGTCGTTCCTCCTTGGTGGTGGCGGCAGCGAAGGGAGACCAGGGTTGCCCTGAGGACGATCCTCGTGAGGCTGGTCCCTCCAGGCGCCCTCACGAGGCTGGTCCTGCCAGTGGTCCTCGTGAGGCTGGTCCTGCCAGCCCTGGTGAGGGCCGCGATCGTCCCAACGTCCTCCTCCTCGGCCACCTCCTCGGCCGTAGCCCCGGTCATTGCAATAGGGGCGTCGACCGAAGCGTCCATCTCGAATGGCCCTGAGATCTTGACAATTGTTGGTGTTGTGGCTGCGCACGTTTTGGAAGGCGCAGAACGTACGGCTGCCCTTGGATGACTCGGGGAGGTCTCAGCCGCGCTTGGTATCTGGCTCTGCCGCAAGTACGGCCACCCCTTTGTGCTTCACGTCCTTGACCTTGGCCTTCTTCTCCTCTGGATCCGCAGCAGGGAGCTCGAGGAGGGAGAGATGCCCCTCCTCAGCTCTTGCACACTTGGTTGCTATGTTGAATAGCTCCAAAGTCGTGCACAACTCCTCATGGGTGACGAGCTCCTCCTTCATCTTGATGTCGTGGACGCCATCGAAAAACGCTGAGATGATGGCCTCGTCCGTCACCTTGGGAATCTTGAGGCGCACGTTGTTAAAGCGCTGGATGTACTTCTGCAGGGTCTCTCCCGGCTGTTGCTTGATGCGACGCAGGTCACCCATGGCCGGGGGCGGTCGATAGTGCCCTAGAAGTTGGCAACAAAGCTGTCGCGCATCTGATCCTAGGAGGAGATTGAGCTCGAGGGCAGGTTCAGGAGCCATGAGCGAGCACCGTCCTTGAGAGCCATGGGAAACCAGTTCGCCATGACCTTTTTGTCACCGTTGGCCGCCTCGATGCTCAGCTCGTAGAGCTACAAGAACTCCGCAGGGTCGGGGGTGCCGTCGTAGCAAGGAAGCAGATCCAGATTAAACTTGCCCGGCCAGACGATGCTACGCAGCTCAGGAGTGAAGGCGCGGCGGCCTTCCGTGGCCATCGGGACCCGTCGGGGAGGCGGAGGTTAATCTTGGTGTCCCTGCACTGCCACGGCAAGTGGCGCATGGCCATGCTGCGGCAAGCGATCCTGATGTGGCGGTGCTGGGAGCGGTGGAGCATTTTCTTGTGGACTAGGGATCTCTTGGCAACTTCTTTCTTCGTGCGTGGGCACACGACGCGGTGGATCATGCCGTGGGACCGCGCATCTTGGAGTGAGGACGTCGTCTTGACGCGGAGGAGGCGGAGGCGCTCCATGAGCCGCATGTCTCGGCGCGAGGGCGCCATCCTAGTGCAGGGGGGGAGGGGGGCGGAGGCGCTCCGTGAGCCACATCGCCCGCAGCCGGGGGTGAGCGAGGCAGCGAGAGGGATGGTGCAGGAGAGCCCCCCGCGGTGCTAATGAGCTTGGCGATGCGGTCCAACCAGTCCTCGTAGAGGTCGTCGACCGGGCGGTAGCGCAAGAGCTTGCGTGTCATGAGCAGCGCGGCCTGCGCGTCCGTGGGGGTGCGGCGAGCGTGAGCCGATGAGCCGGCCGGAGTCAGCGACGGGGTGGCGGTGCGTCCGTCTCGCTGCACAGAGGGGTGCAGCAAGGAATCTTGCTGCTCGTTTGCCACCGGGCCGGTGGCGGCATTGGCGGAGGGTGACGGAGAACGACGGGGAGGTCCGCCAACAGGGGTTGTCTGAGCGACGTGGATGGCGAGGGAGGCCCGGCGCTCAGCACGGGCCCGACGAGCGTCGGCCATGAACTTGGTGGAGTGGCCAAGTACGGATTGACGAGGAGGAAAGCTTAAGCGCACCCCTACCTGGCACGCCAAATGTCAGATTTCAGGTTCCGACAAAACCCTTGAGGTTCGAACACTGGGGTGCGCACAAAGATCTCCCCCTCTCTAGCTCGCACGCATCATGATCTCAGGGCCTAGCTCGACGGACCCAAAGAACACGAGACACAAGATTTTATACTAGTTCGGGCCACCGATGTGGTGTAATACCCTACTCCAGTGTGGTGTGGTGGATTGCCTCTTGGGCTGAGGATGGACAGTTACAAGGGAAGAATAACCTCTTGAGGTGAGGTGTTCTTGTGCTTGGTGAGTTGATGCTATCTCGGATCAGAATCCCCTCCCTACTGTGGTGGCTAGTACTATATATAGAGGCACGGGTCCTCTTCCCAAATATTAGGCGGGAAGGGATCCCACAATGGTCAATTTGAAGGGGGACAGCTAGTACAAGCTATCCTGACAAAAGTAGTCTTTGCCTGCCAAAGGCTTCGGTGGTGACGCCGTCTTGGGCTCCACGGTGACCTCCGTCCTGCTATTTTGCTGGTGTTGGTCTTGTTCCACCGATATGGAAACCTTTGACTGATGCCTCAGGACTCCTCGCCTGCGCTTGCCCCTTTAGCACCAAAGAGGAAACGAGGACACTGCGCGCTGGCGCCCGCCTGGCGCCAGTCGTCATGGCTTGCGTCACACAAACCTCGCGAGGTGTCCCTTGCCTTGATCTGTCCGCCCCTCGCGAGCCGGCCTGGTGAGGCCGCCCCTGAGGAGGTCTTGCATCGTCTGCCCCACGAGGCTTGGCCTCTCGCGAGGGTCTTGAGTGTTTGCTGGTGAAGATGGGCCGTACAGGGCCGCTGGTGGAGCCACGCCGCGGGCCGCGGGCAGGCAAGTTTGGGGACCCCTGTTCCTAGAACGCCAACAATATCTTTGCAAATGGCTGATAAAGCAACTGCTATACCTGTCGGTATTTGTGAGGACGTGCCTGTTGTGGTTGCAAATGTTACTATTTTAACGGACTTTGTTATTCTTGATATTCCCGAGGACGATAGTATGTCTATTATCCTTGGTAGACCCTTTTTGAATACCGCAGAGGCTGTTATTGATTGCAACAAAGGAAATGTCACTTTTCATGTTAATGGTAATGAGCATACAGTACACTTTCCGAGGAAACAACCTCAAGTCCACAGTATCAATTCTATTGGAAAAATTCCAACAATTACTATTGTAGGTTTTGAATTTCATTTTCCTACTGTCAAGAAGAAATATGATATTCTTATTATTGGGGATGTGCATATCCCCATTGAGGTAACTTAGTGTTATTCAAAAATTCTCTGGTTTCATGCGATTCGGAAAGAGTTTGTTAACAAGACTTGATCAACCTTGTTAGTGGATTCCTTTTGATGAGCATGAGATGGATGAAGTTAGAAAGCACAACTCTCTGTACCCTCCTTTTACTTTCTGTTATTTAGATTAAATAAAGCAAAATAGTATTTTTCTGTCTGTTTTCTGAATTATCCTTGCAATAAAAAAATACCCCAAAAATAAAAGTTCTCGAAATGTCCTAAAAAATTATATGATTTTTCTAGAATATTTAAGAATATTTGACACTGAGAACACACCTGGGGGCCACACCACCTGGCCACGAGGGTCGAGGGCGCGCCCACCCCCCTGGGGTGCACCCTCTGCCTTGTGGACCCCACATGGGCCCCCTCCACTTATTCCAGCACCCACACACTTCGTCTTCCTCCAGAAAAAAATCCTCCCATAGCTCAAACCCGAGTTCTAGCTCATCTTGCTGCCATTTTTGATCTCCTAGCTCAAAGCTCCATTCACAAAACTGCTTTGGGGGGGGGTGTTCTTCGGTATGTGACTCCTCCAATGGTCCAATTAGTTTTTGTTCTAGTGCTTTATTTATTGCAAATTTTTGCTGCTTAGGTGACCCTGTTCTTGAGCTTGCATGTCAAAATTACATGGTCAAAAGTAGTTTTAATGCATGATATAGTCCCTAGGCACTTGTGGGAGTAGTTGCTATCAATCTTGTTGAGTTTGGTTCACTTTTATTTTAAGTCACTAAAAATTTCAGAAATTTTTCAGAGGAAGAAATATGTTTAGGAAAATGTACCAAGGTGGTTCCTCAAGGAAGCAAGGCCCAAGGCTCGCGATACGTGAGCTGGATAATAAACTACCAAGATAAGCTCAAGTGTGGCCTTGTGAATGGCCGTCAGAGGAGTTCATGGTCCAGGCAGACATCAAGGATGAATTTGACGCGTATGTGCGTAATGCTGATCTTGAGGGCTTTGTCTCAAATAAGTGCCGACAATACCGCTATCTAACTGATTCCTTTGTGAGAAGGTTTAAATTTATATCCTCACGCAATTCTCACACTGTTTTATTTGATCTTTATGATAAATCATATACCATGGACCTAGATGATTTTAATATTGCTTGTAAACTCCTGCATTGGGGCAATGTTAGTGAACCTCGCAAATCTGAATATAAAGACTTTCTTGCTGGTATTACTTTGGGGGAATCTAGAGAAATCACACAAGCTACCATATGGAGCATTCATTTCCCTTCCAGACATTATTTTGCTCTCTTCATTGGTAGATGCATTAACGGTAAAGACGAGGCTTGTCACATGTGCGTTCCAGATCTTAGTGTCCTCAAGAGTGCGGTATTAGGTGATAAACAATATAACGTGGCGGCTATTGTTGCACGTAGGTTGCATCACAACAGTATAAGTGGAGATTTGTTTGGTGGAATTTATGCAACTCATGTGGCTAACTATCTTGATATACCCATACATGGAAATGATATAGAATTACCTCCTGCTTACCTAGATTATAATGCCATGGTTCGCCATCAGTTTGTTGAGAGGAACAATCAGTTCCTCCAGTACAACTAATCTTTGACAGACAGCGCACCATCCATGTTGCTCTCCCTGCTCCTACTTTCTTTGACTTTCAGGCAAAAAGGAGATATGTTATAACCAGGGAGGAGGCGAACGAGTACGAGAGGAGGACGGAGGCAGCTCGCCTCCAAGCTACAGCTCATCAGGCAGTAGCTGCTGCATCACAGTACGACCCCAGTTACAACTTTGGATATCCACCAGGCCAGCCGTGGCCATAGACCAACTTAGGCCAAAAGCCTAAGCTTGGGGGAGTACGTATTCCTTACCGACATTACATTCAAGTTCACACACTCATGCTAGTTGTCGGTGCTCATACTTTTTCATTGTACTATCCATGCTAGTTTATTTTCTTTTCCAGCATTCTTCTTGTGTGTTTGAAAAACATTAAGAAAAACCAGAAAAATTAGTTGTAGCTTTTAGCTACTTTACTTTCCATGCTTGTAGTAGTAGTAATCAAAAGAAAACCCAAAAAGATTTCTCGTTCTTCTTTTGCTTGTTGGGAGCTTTCCCGTGTGAATAGTTTTGTTTCTTTTCTTTTCTTTGGGGGTCGAGAGGAGAAGACCATGATGAAAATGTTGAGTGGCTCTCATATGCATTATTGTTTATTTAACAAAGAGCCCATATTATCTTGTCTTCTCATGTGTATTAAATGCTTGCAGATTCCAGCTTAGTCCAATGCACATGCACTATTATTATTATCCACACCATTCGGTCGTGCAAGTGAAAGACAGTAATGATGATATATGATGGACTCATTGAGATGAGAGAAGCTGGTATGAACTCGACCTATCTTGTTTTTATAAATATGATTAGTTCATCGTTCCTGATTCAGCCTATTATGGATGAAACATGTTTGCAATGATAATTAGAGATTATATTTGCTCATACGTACCATGCTTAATTAGCTAGGAGTTTATATACCTTGCGTGCCAACATGCTATTAAAATGGTTGTGATGTGGTATGATAGGGTGGTATCCTCCTTTGAACGATTCGAGTGGCTTGACTTGGCACATGTTCACGCATGTAGTTGAAACAAAATCAACATAGCCTCCATGATATTTATGTTCATGGTGAATTATATCCTACTCATGCTTGCACTCAGTGTTGATTAATTTTAGGGATAATTAGATTTATGCCCCTGGTTGTGTCCCACTCGTCTGTTTTACCCCTAATTCCCAAAAGTCACTGGTTCTGTCCAAGTCACTTTGATCCTCTTATGCTTTTGCCCTTTGACCGTTTGACCGTCAGTTTGAAAACTTCATAACTAATTCATACAAAATCAAAAAAATGCAAATAAGATACCAAAATGTTTAGAAAAACATCACCTATATTCAGTGTCATTTGCATTCATGAAAAAAGTGTTGGAAAGTGCACATCTGAGTTTTAGCTCTTTTGATACCACCATGAATAGTAAACTCTAAAAAAATCAAAAAAATCAAAAAAAATATGGTGGCAAAGAACGACAAGTGTTCTAAGTGCTTCCCAAGTTTCATTAGGGAACGCCATTCCTGGAAGTCGTGGCAAAAAATAATCTATTTTGGAGTGTTGATTGTTTTTTTGCTGCGGCACCAACAAATGTTATTCCCTGATGAAACTTGGCAGACACTTAAAACATTTGTCATTCTTTGCCACCAAATTATTTTTGAATTTTTTTTGAACTTTTTTAGATTTTACTATTCATGGTGGTAGCATAAGAGCTAAAACTTGGATGGGCACTTTCCAACACTTTTTTCATGGATGCAAATGATACTGACATATAGGTGATGTTTTTCTGAACATTTTGGTATATTATTTGCATTTTTCTGATTTAGTATGAATTAGTTATGAAGTTTTCAAACTGACGGTCAAAGGGCAAAAGCATAAGAGGAGGAAAGTGATTTGGACAGAACCGGTGACTTTTGGGAATTAGGGGTAAAACAGACGAGTGGGACACAACTAGGGGCATAAATCTAATTATCCCTTAATTTTAATGCATGTTCATGACTGTTATCGCTCTCTAGTTGGTCGCTTCCTAGTCTCTTTCTAGCCTTCACTTGTACAAAGCGGGAATACTGCTTGTGCATCCACTTCCATAAACTCCAAAAGTTATTCCATATGAGTCCACCATACCTTCCTATATGCGGTATCTACCTGTCATTCCAAGTAAATTTGTATGTGCCAAACTCTAAACCTTCAAATGAAATTCTGTTTTGTATGCTCGAATAGCTCATGTATCAACTAGGGTTGTCTATATCTTCCATTCTAGGTGGGTTATTCTCACGAGGAGTGGACTCCGCTCCTCATTCACAAGAAAATGGCTGGTAATCGGGATGCCAAGTCCCATGCTTAAATTAAAATAATTGCAAACAAAACTCCCCCAGGATTGTTGTTAGTTGGAGGCACCCGTTGTTTCGAACAAGCCATGGATTGATGTTTGTTGGTGGTTGTCGGTGTCAAAACCGGCGGATCTCGGGTAGGGGGTCCCGAACTGTGCGTCTAGGCCGGATGGTAACAGGAGGCAAGGGACACGAAGTTTTACCCAGGTTCGGGCCCTCTCGATGGAGGTAAAACCCTATGTCCTGCTTGATTAATATTGATGATATGGGTAGTACAAGAGTAGATCTATCACGAGATCAGAGAGGCTAAACCCTAGAAGCTAGCCTATGGTATGATTGTTGATGTGTATGTTGTCCTACGGACTAAAACCCTCCGGTTTATATAGACACCGGATAGGGTTAGGGTTACATAGAGTCGGTTACAATGGTAGGAGATCTGAACATCCGTATCGCCAAGCTTGCCTTCCACGCCAAGGAAAGTCCCTTCCGGACACGGGACGGAGTCTTCAATCTTGTATCTTCATAGTCCAGGAGTCCAGCTGAAGGTATAGTTCGGCTATCCGAACACCCTCTAATCCAGGACTCCCTTAGTAGCCCCTGAACCAGGCTTCAATGACGACGAGTCCGGCGCGCAAATTGTCTTCGACATTGCAAGGCGGGTTCCTCCTCCAAGTAACAAATCTAATCCGCTGACGTATTCCGTGGTGCTACGCACCACGGCCAAGCCTTTATTTGAGTCGCTTAATTATCCCAACTCAGCGCGTCATGCGAGGCGGTTTCCTTGGCACGTCTTGTCCAAGCAAAGATCGGGCCCCCTTATTCCGGGATTCTCATCAATACGGGCGTGGGTAACCCAACCGCTTCTAGGACTCCTAGATCATAGGCAAGTCCAAACGGACACTGGGAGGATGCTCGATATCCACCCTCTTTATAAAGGGACGAGGCCTTTTATTTTTCCCTCCCGTGCTCAATCGAATCCTTCCCCCACCTCAAGCTCAAACGCCCAAAGTTCAGGTCAGGTGCTCCGAACCTTTAGTCATGTCCGGATCTAGCCTTCAAGGCCGATGGGTGCCTTCTTTCGTCACAGAAGAAGACGTCAAAAAGTTGAGGGAGGCCAGATATCTGACCGCCGAGATTCTGCATCGGCTGCCTCCCCGGGGGCAGGCCGTCCCCTCCCCCGAACCCAACGAGAGCGTCGTGTTCGTCTCCCACTTCCTCTGAGGTCTAGGCCTTGCATTTGATCCTTTTGTTAGGGGCTTGATGTTTTACTACGGGCTAGATTTCCATGATCTAGCTTCGGACTCCTTTCTTCATATCATGAAATTTATTGTTGTGTGCGAGGCCTTCCTCCGGGTTACCCCTCACTTTGGCCTATGGCTCAAGACCTTTGAAGTAAAACCGAAGGTGATCGAGGGGCAACATGCGAGTGTGGAGGTGCCTCAATACGCAAGATGATGGGAGCTGCATGGCCCAAAGGTTCCATTCCAGAGGTGTCTGAATTGTGGCAACAGGAGTGGTTCTACATCACGGCTCCTAGAAGTGCCAAGTGGGCGGCCGCCCCTGTCTTCCGCCCAGGCCCTCCACCACAACTGATGTCATGGATTAGCAGAGGATTGAGCTGGGGTCCGGCCAAGGACGTGCCTATACTGCAAAGCCGCATTCAAGATCTCTTTAATGGAGATTTTAGTTTGGTTGCGGTAGCACAAGTTATGCTGGTTCTCCAAGTCTAGCCTTGCAAACGCCGGCATCTTCGCTTGTGGGAGTTTAATCCCAAGGGACCGCGCGCCATTCAAAATTTCCTCGGCCTGACGCACGAGGAGATGTACAAGTCGTTCTTCGGACCTCAAGTGGAGTGTCCGGAAATCACCGAGGATGCGGGCCTGAGTAGCAACCGCGCCGCCGAACAGGTAAGGCATCTTTCGACCGAGCGTACTACCTCTCCTTTGATGCGAAGTTATTTCTGAGAGTCCGCTTTTTGACCAGGACTATCTAACGAAGGCGAAGTTGATTCGGTGCTCGGCCCCCCTCCTTGAGGGTTTGGAAAATCCGATATTGGAAAAGATGCTCCAGGCCACACCTTGCCCGGAGCCCTTGAAGCAAAATGCGGGCGGTCGCGGGCCCCAATCGCTGGCCGTTCTAGCCGAGGGAGCGAGCGTCTCCATGAATGAAGTCGACAGAAGAGGAAAAGGATTATGTCTCGGGATTCGGAAGCCAAAGCTTCCAAACGGGAGAAGAAGTCTCCCACAGAGGGTCCTACCCCGGGGGATGCAGTTGCCGCACAAAGTCCGCGGGGGATCAATTCTCCCACGAGTCGTAAGTGACCCAAAATACCTTAATAGTACAGATATGCCGTCTTTTCTTCTGAGAAGATAACCACTGCATGTATCTTTGCAGTTCGGGCCTTAGCCCCTCTCAAATGAGCTTGTCTTCGGGGGATCTTCTTCCAGAGATGATGGAGAGTGAAACGCCTCCTCCAGACTCCTCCGCTCCGGAAGCGAGCAACCCTGAAGTGTCGTTGCGGAGGGACTCTCCGAGTCCGGCGAGGCCAGAAGATAATCCCGTCGACCCCCGAAGTTCTCCGTGTCCGGCTCCCGAAGAGAGCAGACAAACGAGTCCGGCACCGTCTAATGTGCGGTCGGATGTTCTGAGGGAGTTGTTGGGGCGAGCGGCCATCTCAGATGAACACCGTGTGCTGATGAATACGGTGATGGAGAGAATCTCGTCTGCCGAAAGCGGATTGCATAAAGCTTTTATGAGTCTACTGACAGGCTTTGAGGTACGTAAAATAATGTATGATAGTCCTGCACATACTAGGTGTGCCTTGTGTAGATAGTAGCCCCTAAGACTCTGGTCGTCGTCGGAAACGACGACGAACAGAGGATCATATTCCCAGGTAATAACCATACTGCTTTTATGTGCAGGTGATAGAAGCTCCGGTGGCTAGCCGGGCTCGCGAGTTTGCCCATTTAGAACGGCAGTTGGATGCGCAGACGCCGACATCGAGCTTGTTAACAAAAGGCTTGACGAGGCGCAGGGTAGGTGTTATTATCTGGTAAACGCCGCATAGTAAGAGCAGCATGAAGCCAGTATATTTAACATGTTATTACTGCAGATGGAGCTGCCACTGTTGAAGCCTTGTGGGCGAAACTTGCCCGAGCCAAGGAACAAGCGAGATTGGGTAATGTGGCTGCTTTAAAGGCGACCGAAGAGTTGCGAGCCGAGAAGGCCGCGCATGGCGAGAGCCGGGATAAGATGGCTAATATGGCCGTAGAATTAAAAGCCGCCGTCGACTGTTGCCAGGCTCTTGAAAAGGAAAACCAGGCGAAGGCAACGGACCTTGAGAAGGCTGTTGCAATGGGAAAAGACCTCCGTTCTACTATGAGGGCAAAGAAGGAGGAGCTGCGGGAAGCCGGGGATATTGTAGTCGGGAAATCCTTTATGCTGCAGAGGAAGTTTGGAGATCCACGGTATGCCCCTCTGGATCGGCTGTGGAGTTCGGAGGATGTGTATATGGATTTGGCGGCGAGCGCTACCGATGCGGCCAAATACTTCCAGAGTCAGACGGACCGTGAGGTAGACCAGCTGTTTTGGAAACAGTTCCTTTCTCCCGAGCATCCGCTTTCATTGACGGACCAATTAGCCGAATGGGCCGGACTAAATAGGTTGTCCGGACTCTCCATGAGGTCTGTTGTGGATCAGCTATGGCCGGGAAGGTCGAAACCGAGCAGCTATTTCAGCTTGGTGCAGCAGTTCCTTGACATGGTGCCGCGCATAAATGCGATGAAGAGGTCGGCGTGCATAGAAGGCGCACGAATGGCCTTTGCCCGTGCTAAAGCATACTGGGCAGAGATGGATGCTACCACTGTTGCAGCGCAGGATTCGGCCATAGGTCGAAGGGCTGCTGAGCACTACTTTGAGGAAGTTCTTGAGGGTGCTCGTTTGATAGAGACCCAGTGCTCAAAAAATATTATGTTTGAGTGACATGTAATCTCATTGTAAGCGAAAGGCTTTTATAAGTTTTCATAAGGCTAATTTTATACTTTTGCCTGAAAGTATTGTGATGCCTCTTGGGCGGCCGTTTATGTATACATGTGTATAACCTAAAAGATTGCAGTCGTCAGCTTCAACCCCCACGCATATAATGCGGAGGTGTTCGCAGAAACACGCGTTCACACTTAACCCAACGTCTTGGTCCTATTAAGGAGGTGATAGCGGAGCGAGCGAGGCAACCGGACTATAATGCTTTAACACTTTCACTTAGCCATAGGAGTTTGACAGTGGGGCTACTAGATAGCCCCTGGTGGCTCCGCACTCTCCCGATCCCGGGGTGCGTATATGCCTGGCCGGAAAGCGGCCCTTTGTTAAGGCGGAGGAATTCTAACATTCCCATGGGTCATCGAGTGGTTGACCAGTCTCGCGCTAGATCATGACAGTCAGTTTTCGGCTTTCTCTACTGAGGTGCTCGTCCGGATGAACCAGGGCACAATCGCAGTAGTTCTCCTGGTGCTACCTTAGCCGGTAAAGCGGAACGTAAGGCACCAAAACACAGGAGCCGGGCAAACCCAACATTTGACCAAAGACAATGATTCGGAGCTGATGCATATAGGGCCAAACTCGCGACGCCGAACACTCCCTAAGGTATTCGGTCTTTGTGGTATAAACCGGGCCTAAATAATGGCCTTCGTAAGAAGCCCCTTATGTCCAGGTACGTGCATTGGTCTGGCATGGCCACATGCCAAGACGTCAACATCCTTCTCAACGGTGGATATGTATCAATAAGAGACAGTAAAAAAGGTTTACGCAGGGTCTTAATCTAAAAAGAATCCTTGGAGCGGGTCCCTGCTGCACGTCTACGCCTGTGTCTCCATTGTGCCATATCCTGGACGGGTGTGGCACGATGATCGTCTGTAAAAGAGAGGAATTTAGGTGAAAAAGGTTGTCGTGCAAAAAGATAATTGAAGAAACTATGCATAATTCAAGATGAGGAGGAATGGCCACATGTCTGCGCACGTTGAGCCCCTTGTAAATAGGGGTGTGACCATTTATTCGGTATAAGTAGCGGCGCCAGACTCGATTAGTTGTGTCTGAGGTCTTGACGACCTATGGGGCACTTTGGCTAGTCCGGGTGCCTTTAGTGTGTGGCTGCCAAGGCAGCCTCACTCTCTTCGGCGTGCAGAGATCGCTTGATATTTCCGTGTACTGAAATGATGCCGCGTGGACCGGGCATCTTGAGTGTGAGGGAGGCGTAGTGTGGTATTGCATTAAAGTGAGCAAAAGCTTCGCGCCCGAGCAGTGCTTGATAGCCACTTTGAAACGGAGCGATGTGGAAGGTTAAATGCTCGCTACGGAAGTTATCGGGGGAGCCGACTATAACTTGTAGTAGGAGGGAGCCCGTACAACGAGCCCCTGGGCCTGGCGTTACTCTTTTAAAGGTAGTATTGCTATGGAGAATTTGTGTTGGGTCTAACCCCATCCCGCCGATTGTATCCTGGTATATTAGGTTTAGGCTGCTGCCGCCATCCATCAAGACTCGTGTGAAGTGATATCCGCCAATTACTGGGTCTAATACCAAGGCAGCCCATCCTGCGTGTCGGATACTTGCTGAGTAATCACGATGGTCGAAAGTGATCGGTTGAGACGACCATTGGCAGGATTTCGAGGTGACAGACACTTGGGTATATTTTCCTGGGGGTGCCGCATTGTTTTTTCCCTTGATCATGTGTAGTACGTTTACTGTTTTGACTTCTGGTGGGAATTTCTTTTGTTCCCCCATGTCTTGCTTGGGGGGCTCGTCCTCGTCTTCACTTGGTGTGTCCTCCCCCTTGTGTACGGCGTTGAGCTTGCCGGACTGCTTGAAGACCCAACATTCTCTGTGGGTATGATTAGCAGGTTTACCCGGGGTACTGTGGATCTGACATACTTGGTCCAGAATTTTGTTGAGGCTGGACAGTTCATCCCTGGTGCCTTTAGTGGGCGGCTTTTGAGGCCGAGAGCTTTTGAATCCGGCATTTACTGCCGTGCCCTTCATGCTGTCTTCTTTATTCCGGCGTTTGTTATTGCTGTTGTGCCATGATTTCCCGTTTCCATCTCTAACTTCCGATGTACTGGGGTCGCTGGTGCTGCATCTGGCTAGCCAGTTGTCCTCACCCGTGCAAAAGCAGGTCATGAGGTTTGTTAATGCGGCCATCGTTCTCGGCTTATTTTGGCCGAGGTGTCTGGCGAGCCATTCGTCACGGACACTATGCTTGAAAGCCGCTAAGGCTTCGGCGTCCGGACAATCGACAATCTGGTTCTTTTTAGGAAGAAACCTATTCCAAAGCTTTCGGGCTGACTCTCCGGGCTGCTGAGTTATATGACTCAGATCATCCGTATCCGGAGGTCGGACGTAAGTCCCTTGAAAATTTGCCCGAAAGGCGTCTTCGAGCTCTTCCCAACTTCCAATGGAGCTTTCGGGGAGGCCTTTGAGCCAGTGACGAGCTGGCCCTTTGAGCTTGAGGGGTAAGTATTTGATGGCGTGGAGATCATCTCCTCGAGCCATATGGATATGAAGGATATAGTCCTCAATCCAAACCCCGGGGTCTGTTGTTCCATCGTATGCCTCTATGTTTACGGGTTTGAATCCCTCTGGAAATTCATGGTCCAGCACCTCGTCGGTGAAACATAGAGGGTGTGCGGCACCCCTGTAGCTGGGTGTACCGCGTTGTTCGGATATTTGTTGTGTTGCATTGTATGCTGGGGGGCGCTTGCGTGGTCCATAGATGGATCTTGTTGCGCCGTCCTTTGGGTGCGAACCCTCGCCTGGGTCGCGTGTTGTATTGTGAGCGGCGTTGTATGCCGCTCTGTGTTGGTAGAGGGGTCGTCTATCCGACCAGGTGGCTGCTTTGATATTTGGTTGTGGGGGGTCTGCGGCCTCCTCATCGAATTCGGGTAGCAGCTTCCGCTTTGGGTAGCTCTTGGAGGGGCGATTGTCGCCGTACCTTGCTGCAGTGTTGAGTATTTTGCTCCATCTGAATTGGAGTGTGTCTTGCGCGGCCTTGAGCCTTCACTTCTGCTTTTTGAGGCTCCTCGCGGTGGCAACGAGCCTTTTACGGGTGTTCTGCTACTCCGGGTGCCTGTCCGGCGTTATGTCGTCTGGACCATTTATCCTTGATAGGGTTTGTTTGTTCGGTTTGATTATCTGGATTGCCGCTGTCCGGCAGCGGTTCACCCTGCTCCAGCACTGGGTCTATGTGATCGCTATTTCTGTCGAGGCGGGATTTGGGCGGCGCTTGCGTCGCTGCTTTGAATGCTTTTCGAGGGAACAATCCTTCGGTGTGTCCTTCCGCTCTTCATCGTCATCTTTTGGTGCGTCCACCATGTATACATCGTATGGAGAGGTGGCGTTCCAGGGCTCAATAGGCGCTGGTTCTTCATCGTCTCCTTCATCGGCGTCCATACCGTCAATGTCGTCGGAGTCGAAGTCGAGCATGTCGGTTAAGTCGTCGACAGTGGCTACGAAGTGGGTGGTGGGTGGGTTTTGAATTTCTTCATCGTCCGTACCCCAACCTTGCTGACCGTAGTCCGGCCAGGGCTCTCCTGATAAAGAGAGAGACTTCAGTGACTTCAGGATATCGCCGAAAGGCGAGTGCTGAAAGACGTCCGCGGCTGTGAACTCCATGATCGGCGCCCAATCGGATTCGATCAGCAGGGGCGTAGAGGGTTTGGAGTCCGGAGAAGAATCTGACTCCATGGAGTCACGAGTCTTGCAGAGTACGGGGCTGGTGTTCGGCTCAACCGCCGTTGGGATTACAGCCCCCGAGGTGGCGTCCAACCGCCCATCCTCGATCGGCGCGGTTAGCTCCGAACTAAGGGTCGGAGCCGATGCGGGTGCGGCCTCCAGGGCACTGTTCGGCGGTAGAGCTAGATCGTGCTCGTCGTGACAGTGCAGTGCGCTCAGCAGTGGTTCGAATCCGTCAAAGATCAAGTCTCCGCGGATGTCAGCCGTGTAGTTTAAACTTCCGAATCTAACCTGACGGCCAGGGGCGTAGCTTTCGATCTGCTCTAGATGGCCAAGCGAATTGGCCCACAGTGCGACGCCGCCAAAGACGAAGATCTGTCCGGGGAGGAAGGTCTCACCCTGTACTGCATCGCTATTGGTGATCGTAGGAGCCATCGGGCCTGACGGCGATGACACAGAGGAACTCTCAATGAAAGCACCAATGTCGGTGTCAAAACCGGTGGATCTCGGGTAGGGGGTCCCGAACTGTGCGCCTAGGCCGGATGGTAACCGGAGGCAAGGGACACGAAGTTTTACCCAGGTTCGGGCCCTCTCGATGGAGGTAAAACCATACGTCCTGCTTGATTAATATTGATGATATGGGTAGTACAAGAGTAGATCTACCACAAGATCAGAGAGGCTAAACCCTAGAAGCTAGCCTATGGTATGATTGTTGATGTGTATGTTGTCCTACAGACTAAAACCCTCCGGTTTATATAGACACCGGAGAGGGTTAGGGTTACATAGAGTCGGTTACAATGGTAGGAGATCTGAACATCCGTATCGCCAAGCTTGCCTTCCACGCCAAGGAAAGTCCCTTCCGGACACGGGACGGAGTCTTCAATCTTGTATCTTCATAGTCCAGGAGTCCGGATGAAGGTATAGTTCGGCTATCCGAACACCCCTAATCCAGGACTCCCTCAGTGGTGGGGAGTATAAACTTTACCATTCTGTTTGGGAACCGCCTATAATGTGTGTAGCATGGAAGATATCAAGATCTCTCGGTTGTTATGTTGATAATGAAAGTATACCACTCAAAATATTATTTATCTCTATTTCAAAAATCAAGCTTTGGCACCTCTACAAATCCCTGCTTCCCTCTGAGAAGGGCATATCTATTTACTTTTATGTTGAGTCACCACCCTCTTATTAGAAAGTACCAGTTCGAGAGCACTGTTGTCATTTGCATGCATTACTATTAGTTTACATTGAGTATGACTGTGACTGGATCTCTTTTACCATGAATTGCAATGTTTAGTTAGTCCTTGAACTTCAAAGGTGCTCTGCATTTATGTTTTGCAGTCTTAGAAAGGGCTAGCGAGATACCACCTTGTTATATCATATTATGATTGTTTTGAGAAAGTGTTGTCATCCGGGATTTACTATTATTGCTCGCTAGTCGATTATGCCATTGATATGAGTAAACATGAGACCTAAATGTTATTGTGAATATGGTTAGTTCATAGTGTTTGCTGAAAACTTGAATGCTGGCTTTACATATTTACAACAACAAGATCAAACAGAGTTTGTAAAAGTTTTCTTTATCACTTTCAGTTGTCAACTGAATTGCTTTTGGACAAGCAAAGGTTTAAGCTTGGGGGAGTTGATACATCTCCATCGTATCTACTTTTCCAAACACCTTTGACCTTGTTTTGGACTCTAACTTGCATGATTTGAATGGAACTAACCCGGACTGACGCTGTTTTCAGCAGAATTGCCATGGTGTTATTTTTGTGCAGAAATAAAAGTTCTCGGAATGACCTGAAACTTCACGGAGAATATTTTTGGAATTTATAAAACATACTGGCGAAAGAATCAACACCAGGGGGCCCACACCCTATCCACGAGGGTGGGGGCGCGCCCACCTATCTCGTGGGCCCCCTAAGGCTCCACTGACCTCAACTCCAACTCTATATATTCACGTTCAGGGAGAAAAAAAATCTGGGAGAAGGATTCATCGTGTTTTACGATACAGAGCCGCCGCCAAGCCCTAATCTCTCTCAGGAGAGCTGATCTGGAGTCCGTTCAGGGCTTCGGAGAGGGGAATCCATCGCCATCGTCATCATCAACCTTCCTCCATCACCAAATTCATGACGCTGACCGCCGTGCGTGAGTAATTCCATCGTAGGCTTGCTGGACGGTGATGGGTTGGATGAGATTTATCATGTAATCGAGTTAGTTTTGTTAGGGTTTGATCCCTAGTATCCATTATGTTCTGAGATTGATGTTGCTATGACTTTGCTATGCTTAATGCTTGTCACTAGGGCCCGAGTGCCATGATTTCAGATCTGAACCTATTATATTTTCATGAATATATGTGAGTTATTGATCCTATTTTGCAAGTCAATAGTCACCTAATATGTGTTATGATCCGGTAACCCCGAAGTGACAATAATCAGGAACACTCCCGATGATGACCATAGTTTGAGGAGTTCATGTATTCACTAAGTGTTAATGCTTTGGTGCGGTGCTCTATTAAAAGGAGGCCTTAATATCCCTTAGTTTCCAATAGGATCCTGCTGTCATGGGAGGGTAGGACAAAAGATGTCATGCAAGTTCTTTTCCATAAGCACGTATGACTATATTCGGAATACATGCCTACATTACATTGATGAACTGGAGCTAGTTCTGTGTCACCCTATGTTATAACGGCTGCATGAGGAATCGCATCCGACATAATTATCCATCACTGATCCATTGCCTACAAGCTTTTCACATATTGATCTTTGCTTAGTTACTTTTCTATTGCCACTGTCACAATCACTACAAAAACTGCTACTGTTACTTTTGCCATCGTTACCGCTACTTCCATATTACTTTGCTACTAAATACTTTGCTGCAGATATTAAGTCTTATAAGTGCGGTTGAATTGACAACTCAACTGTTAATACTTGAGAATATTCTTTGGCTCCCCTTGTGTCAAATCAATAAATTTGGGTTGAATACTCTACCCTCAAAAACTGTTGCGATCCCCTATACTTGTGGGTTATCAGGGGGCACAACCCATCAGGGCACGCCTGGGGGCCCAGGCGCGCCCAGGTGGGTTGTGCCCACCTCGATGGCCTCCCGCACCCCCTCTTTACCCAATAATTTCCCAAAAATTCCAAAACCCTCGGGGGTTAACCTAGATCAGAAGTTCCACCGCCGCAAGGCTCTGTAGCCACCGAAAACTAATCTAGACCCTTTCCGGCACCCTGTCGAAGGGGGAATCATCTCCGGTGGCCATCTTCATCATCCCAGCGGCCACCACGATGAGGAGGGAGTAGTCCACCCTCGGGCTGAGGGTTTGTATGAGTAGCTATGTGTTTAATCTCTCTCTCTCTCTCTCGTGTTCTTGAGATGTCACGATCTTGATGTATCGCGGGCTTTGTTAATATAGTCGGATCATATGGTGTTTTCCCCTCTCTATATTATTGTGATGAATTGAGTTTTTCCCTTTGAGATTTCGTTGTTATCGGATTGAATACTTTTATGAATTTGAGAACACTTGATATATGTCTTGCAATTAAATACTCGTGGTGACAATGGGGTATCATATTGATTCACTTGATATATGTTTTGGCACTCAACTCGCGGATTCCCGAGGTGACATTGGGGTAATCTATGCATAGGGGTTGATGCACGTTCTTGTCTTTGTTTCTCCGGTAGAAATCTTGGGGCACTCTTTGAAGTTCTTTGTGTTGGATTGAATATTATGAATCTGAATTTGCTTTGGTATTATTTTAGTACGAACTCTAGGATAGATTGATCCGAAAGAATAGCTTAGAGGTGGTTTTGTACCCTACAAACAATTCCGACTTATGTTATCCGCTAGATAGGAACTTTGTAGTGGTTTCTTCGTTGCACGTTGAGGGACGGTTATATGATCCAATTATATTAGCATTGTTGGGAGATTGCACTAGCGAAAGTACGGACCCTAGGCCTCATTTTCAAGCATTGCAATACCGTTTTTGTGCCCGTTTACTATTTGCTACATTGCTGTTTTTATGTATTCGTATTATAAAAAAATATTTTTACAATCCATATTACACATTTATCACCGTCTCTTCGCCGAACTAGTGCATCTATACAATTTGCCGTTGTATTGGGTGTGTTGGGGACACAAGAGATTTCTTGTATTTGGTTGCAGGGTCATTTGAGAGAGACCATCTTCATCCTACACCCCTCACGGATTGATAAACCTTAGGTCATCCACTTGAGGGAAAATTGCTACTGTCCTACAAAACTCTACGCTTGGAGGCCGAACACATGTCTACAAGAATAAAGTTGCGTAGTAGAAATCAAGCTCTTTTCTAGCGCCATTGCCGGGGAGGTGAGTGCTTGAAGGTATATCTTTAGATCTTGCAATTGTATCTTTTAGTTTCTTGTTTTATCACTAGTTTGGTTAAAAAAGAAAACTACAAAAAATGGAATTGAGGTTGCATCATGTTATTGATCATCTTTATAATATCTTTCTTGAAAATGATGGTTCGGAAAATTGTGCTCAATTGTTAGAAGAAGAAGTCAATAAAATGTTTGGAACAAAATATTTGAATGATGAGCATGATTGCAATGTTGTTAGTATGAATTCTTTGAATATCCAAAATGCCAATGATGATTGCACTAGTTATGAGGAAAATGTTTCTTATAAGCATGTCAATTTTTGCAGAGTGAACTGGGAATGCTATTGCACACCAAAAAGGGAAGATAGATTTTGTAAGAAGCATAAATATTTAGAAACGAAAAAGTTGCAAGAGAGGCTAGATGATTATGCTGAAAGAGTTAATTTTTTCGCCATCCTTGTGAACTTTGCAATGAACATGGTCATTTAAATCTCCAATGCAAATTGTCTCATGATCAAATCGTATCCAAAAATTGTGATAACTTCATTACCCTTGAGCATCATAAAGAGCTTAGTCTTCTTATGGGGTATGAAGAAATGAAACATATAACTAAGGGTATTCCAAAATTTAATCTCGAGAGATTTCTTGATTTTAATCTAGAGGAAATTTATATGTTTTGTGCGGTAAATTGCATTGAGAATCCTTATATTGCCAACTATCTAAAGACAAGAAAACAAATAGAATATGAAGAGAGTACTAATGAAAGGGGAAATATGTCCCAATACCCTCCTAGTGTTTATTATGATGAATCACGTAACGAGGAGGAGCTTCCTATCCAACCAATCTCATCAATAAGAAGCTTTAAAAAATTAATTAAACCCACACATGATGTGGTGAAGAAGAAGAAAAGAAAAAGAAAGAATAGAGGTAAAAAAGGTATCTCTCCCAAATAATGTTGCTCCTATTATTGTTGTGCCTCATGAAAATGAATCAAAAATAATTGTGGAAGATGCTGCACTTGATGATGATTTTGTTATGCCTATTGCTTGTTGTGATGATTATGATTGGGAAGATAATTATACTTCTTATAATCTTGGAATTCTTTTTGGCACCAACTTGGGAAATTATGATGATAGCAATTGTTATACCGTTGGTGCTATTCATACTATTAATGATGAGAATGATTATGCTTATGATATGCCAAGCCACAAGCTTGGGGATGCTATGTTTGATGAGAATGGCATGTTTGAGAATTTATTTGCTGCAATTAATGTTTGTCCCAAGCTTGGGGATTCTATGCTTAACGAAGATGATCTTTTTAGTCCCCTTACTTTCAATGATCAAATTTGCTATGATGATTGCATGCCTCCTACTTATAATGATTATTGTGATGATACTTGTGTTATAAAAAGTAGTGATAATTATTGTCATAATTTTGAATATCCTTTTACTGAGCATTACTCTCTTAATGTGGGCAAAATTCTTAGTATTCAAGTTGCATATGATACTCCCACTATTGTGAATGAGAATAAAATTGCTTATATGGAGAGTAATAAATTTTCTATGCTTTTGGATCATGAAAAGAATGCTTTATGTGATGGTTATATTGATGAATCCATTCATGATTCTATTGAAAATTATTATTAGAAAGGAACTTATGCTTCATGGTGCTCTCTTTATGTTTCAATTCTTATCTTTTATGCGAGCATCATTGAAATCATCATGCCTAGCTAAAAGGCATTAAAGAAAAGTGCTTGTTGGGAGACAACCCAACACTTTTACCTACTATTTTTGTGTGTTCACATAAGTAGGCTACTGTAGTAATCATGTTTTGTAGCTTTCGTTTCAACAAAGTGCCAAGTAAAGCCTTTGGGATGGTCTATGGTGATAGTTGATTTGATCTTGCTGAAAACAGAAACTTTTGCGCCGAGGAAAATAATTCTCATTTTTAATAGAAGTGCGATAAAATGCTGATTATTTTCGCAGAAGATTAATAGATAGTTACCCAAGTTTTCCTATTTTTTCAGAATATTTGGAGTAGCAGAAATATGGTTGGAGTACAGATTACTACAGACTGTTCTGTTTTTGACAAATTCTATTTTCAATGCATACTTTTTGACATGATTTCGGATATGAATCCTTTATGTTTTCATGAATATATTTGTATTCTTGATCCTATCTTGCAAGTTCTATGCGCCCATTATGTGTTATGATCCGCATACCCCAATGTGACAATAATTGGGATTGTTTCTGGTGATTACCGTAGTTTGAGGAGTTCATGTATTCAATATTGTGACGCCCACGATTCAGTCGTACACTAATCAAACACGCAAATGTGTAAGATAAAGATGAGGGACTCACGGGAAGATATCACAACACAACTCTAGACACAAATTAAAATAATACGAGCTTCATATTACAAGCCAGGGGCCTCGAGGGATCGAATACAAAAGCTCGAATACAAACATGTCAGCGGAAGCAACAATATTTGAGTACATGCATAAGTTAAATAAGACTGCCTTAAGAAGGCTAGAACAAAAGCAACAATGGTCGAAGAGGCAAGGCCTCCTGCCTGGGACCTCCTAACTACTCCTGGTCATCGTCGGTCTCCACGTAGTAGTAGTTGACGGGGTGTCATCTGGCTCCTGGGATCCACCATCTGATCGCAACAACCGGCTATAGGGGAAAAGAGGTAGCAAAGCAATCATAAGTACTCATCCAAAGTACTCGCAAGACATACATCAGAACTATACTAAGTATGCATCGGTATCAAAGGAATGGGCTGTATCTGTGGACTGAACTGCAGAATGCCATAATATAAGGGGGAACCTAGCCTATCAAAGACTAGCATGTTCAAGCATCTTGTAGCACTCAGAAGAGTAAAGAATAGAATTTTATAATTAACAAGCAAGTTGTAGTATTAACGCCCAGAGATCCTTCCTCGACTCCCTGCGAGAAAGTAATCCCGGAGCCACATCTCCATCACATATCTCAAGTATCCCTTTCTAGTTGTAATAGATCAGGATACCATTCCGAGCATCCATTACCGTGGACATGACTATTCGAATAGATAATCTTCCCTGCATGGGTGCACCACATTTCCCAACAGACATGATTACTCTGGCCGAACACACTTTACTAGGTCAATGCCCGGCCTCGGAAGATCAACACGTCACAGCCCTACCTAGGCTCAACAAAGAGGTCCCCGCCGGTCTACATCCTAAGCGCTTCAGGGTCTTGGGCCCATCGCCCATTGCACTCCGGGTCGTTGCGTGCAAGGTGGATACCAGCGCCACCTCGGATGGTCAACACGATCAGACCGTGCCGCAATGCCGAACTGGACGTCTGACAGAGCTTCGACTAATACTACGATGCCGAGTGCCCATATATGTTCCCGCGTGGTGGTTAGTGCGTATAGGCGAGTGGCCAACTCAGAACAAATACCCAATTTTCTTAGTGCATTAACAATTAAAAGAAGTGATGGTTGTCGGGACAAGTCCGGAGCTACCACCCCCTCCTGGGTGATACCGCTAAACAGCCAGCCGCCACCGTAACATCTTGCAGGTGCTCTCCGGGCCCGCCCGACTTTCACAGGTATCTCTCGCGGGTGCTCACTCACTACTAGGGAAAACCTTATACACAGAAGCTTACCAGTAGTGATGGTCAAAAACTTGCGCTACTGCTATGTACCAGTAGAGCGTTGTGTACAAGACCACTACTACTATGTAAGTAGCAGTAGCGCGTACCACGAAAAAAGTGCTACTACTATAACTGCCACACCGTTGCTGGCAGGCTAGGTATAGTAGTAGCATTGGTACATAGCCAGCGCTACTGCTATTGGTCTTAGCAGTAGCGCTCTTCGTGGGAACGCGCTACTGCTATGGGTGACTTATCCCCAATTTTTCCTCCCCCGCGCCCCGACCATCTTCTTCCTCCCCTCACTCCCCGCTGCCTCGCTCCTTCGCCGCCGCCACATTGCCGTCGCCACCACATTGCCGCCGCCGTCCTCGGTATTCCCTCCTCCCTCCTCTTCCCACCGTGCCCTCCTCCCTCCTCCTCCGGCTGCCCCCTCCTCCCTCCCCCTCTTCCTCTCTCCTCCCTCCTCCTTCGGCCACCCCCTTCTCCCACCGCCCTCCTCCCCCTCCTCCTCTCTCCTCCCTCCCCCACCCCCTGCTCCCTCCTCCCTCCCTCATCTCTCCTCACTCTATGCTTGCATAGAGTAGAGTTTTTTTAGTAAATTAGTAAAATTTCAAACTAGCTAGGTTAACTATTTTAATTAGGTTAATTATCTAGATTAAATAGCTAGGTTAACTAACTAGGTTATTTATAGTAAGTGCTTAATACAACTAGTTTATTTATAGCAAGTGCTTAATAGAACTAGTTTATTTATAGTAACTGCTTAATAGAATTACTTTATTTATAGTAAGTGCTTAATAGGATTAGTTTATTTATACTAAGTAGTTAATATATTTTGTTTATGCAGAAATCAAGTTTGCCCCTGCCTCATCCCCGCAGTCGTCCCCATTGTCGACCCCTTAAGATCTCTAGGTGAGAATAGCCAAATGATAATGCTATATAGTTGCCATGTCATTGATGTCGATGATGATGCATTCTGAATATAGAGGATGTCTTGGTGTTCTTGTTTGCAATGTGCCTCCGAGTGGCCTATGTTTTGCCGGAATGTTGATTCGTTTCCGTCCCGTCAAATTTCAGGCGCTCGATATGTCCTGTCTTTAGCAAAGGTCATGCCGAATTTTTTCATGAATTTTCGCATGACTTGTGCTACAATGTAGGGCATATTGAGTGCTTTTGATTTGCCAGAACGAAAATTCAATGATATTTAGGAAAAACATAGGGCATTTTTTCTATGTCATTGCTCGATATATGGAACAGGTTGACTTTAGGTCTGTTTTGGCTCCTTGTGTGTCTTTCAGTGAGGGAGAGTGTCCACCATATATATATTTCAGAGAGGAAGAATGTCGGCTGTTGTTGTGGGGGTTGCTTCTCCTTCTTCTCTTTGTGTTAGACCTTTGTTACGCACTAGGGGAAGGAGTAGTGATACGTCTCCAATGTATCTATAATTTTTGATTGCTCCATGCTACATTATCTACTGTTTTGGACATTATTGGGCTTTATTATCCACTTTTATATTATTTTTGGGACTAACCTATTAACCGGAGGCCCAACCTAGAATTGCTGTTTTTTTTCCTATTTTAGGGTTTCGAATAAAAGGAATATCAAATGGAGTCCAAACAGAATGAAACCTTTGGGAACGTGATTTTCTCACCGAACGTGATCCAAGAGACTTGGACCCTATGTCAAGAAACAAAGGAGGAGGCCACGAGGCAGGGGGGCATGCCTACCCCCCCAGGCGCGCCCTCCACCCTCGTGGGCCCCCTGTTGCTCCATCGGCGTACTCCTTCCTCCTATATATACCTACGTACCCCCAAACGATCAGATACGGAGACAAAACCCTAATTCCATCGCCGTAACTTTCTGTATCCACGAGAGGCCATCTTGGGGCCTGTTTCGGAGCTCCGCCGGAGGGGGCATCCATCACGGAGGGCTTCTACATCAACACCATAGCCCCTCCGATGAAGTATGAGTAGTTTACCTCAAACCTTCGGGTCCATAGTTATTAGCTAGATGGCTTCTTCTCTCTTTTTGGATCTCAATACAATGTTCTCCCCCTCTCTTGTGGAGATCTATTTGATGTAATCTTGTTTTTGCGGTGTGTTTGTTGAGACCGATGAATTGTGGGTTTATGATCAAGATTATCTATGAATAATATTTGAATCTTCTCTAAATTCTTTTATGTATGATTGGCTATCTTTGCAAGTCTCTTCGAATTATCAGTTTGGTTTGGCATACTAGATTGATTTTTCTTGCAATGGGAGAAGTGCTTAGCTTTGGGTTCAATCTTGCGGTGTCCTTTCCCAGTGACAGTAGGGGCAGCAAGGCACGTATTGTATTGTTGCCATCGAGGATAACAAGATGGTTTTTTTATCATATTGCATGAATTTATCCCTCTACATCATGTCATCTTGCTTAAGGCGTTACTCTGTTTTCATGAACTTAATACTCTAGATGCATGCTGGATAGCGGTCGATGAGTGGAGTAATAGTAGTAGATGTAGGCAGGAGTCGGTCTACTTGTCTTGGACGTGATGCCTATATACATGATCATACCTAGATACTCTCATAACTATGCTCAATTCTGTCAATTGCTCACCAGTAATTCGTTCACCCACCATAAAATACTTATGCTCTTGAGAGAAGCCACTAGTGAAACCTATGGCCCCCGGGTCTATCTTCATCATATTAATCTTCCAATACTTAGTTATTTCCTTTCGTAAATGACCGTGAAGGGATTGACAACCCCTTATCGCATTGGTTGCGAGGAGTTATTTGCTTTGTGCAGGTACAAGGGACTCGCGCGTAGCCTCCTACTGGATTGATACCTTGGTTCTCAAAAACTGAGGGAAATACTTATGCTACTATGCTGCATCATCCTTTCCTCTTCAAGGAAATCCAACGCTGTGCTCAAGAGGTAGCAAGAAGATTTCTGGCGCCGTTGCTGGGGAGGTTCGTGCAAGTCAAGATTTGACTCCCGACAACGAGCCATTTCTGGCGCCGTTGCTGGAGAGTCTACTCAAAAGTCAAACATACCAAGTACCCATCACAACCCTTATATCCCGCATTACATTATTTGCCATTTGCCTCTCGTTTTCCTCTCCCCCACTTCACCCTTGCTGTTTTATTCACCCTCTCTCTCTCTTTATCCTCCCTATCTTTCTCTATTTGCCTCTTTTTGCCCGCTTGCTTTTTGCTTGTGTGTTGGTTTGCCTGCCTGTCTCGATGGCTCTTCCCCGATTTGGTGATCTTCACCTTAAAAGGTTAGAAGAAATTGAAAACAACATCAGGAGATTTATGGTCTTGCAATTTGAGCATAATAGTTTCTTTAGAAACGAGCTTAAGGAACAAAAAAGTTTTATGAGTTTTATGAATAAAGAGCTCGATGATATGTCTAAAGAATTTGATGGTTTAAGATCCCAAATTGCTCGTCTTGAGAAATTGACTGCTGAAATTTCGGATAAGCAGGCTACCTTAGTTAATAGGATGGCTGCTAAACTGGATTTTTATGAGAATAAAGATGAAGATCTAAAAGTTATTGATGTGTCGCCTATTAAATATTTATTTTGCAATATGAATCTTGATAATGATGGGACTGAATATGATCCACCTTTACCTAGAAGGCGTTCCAAAAATTTGGAGTTTTTAGATCTTGATGCTAAATTTGATGAAAGTGGGACTAAAGAAATTAAAACCCTAGATGTTGCTAAACCCACTATTTTGGATTTCAAGGAATTTAATTATGAAAATTGCTCTTTGATTGATTGTTTTTCCTTGTTGCAATCTGTGCTAAATTCTCCTCATGCTTATAGTCAGAATAAAACGTTTACTAAACATATGGTTGATGCCTTGATGCAATCTTATGAAGAAAAACTTGAGTTGGAAGTTTCTATCCCTAGAAAACTTTATGATGAGTGGGAACCAACTATTAAAATTAAGATTAAAGATCATGAGTTCTATGCTTTATGTGATTTGGGTGCTAGTGTTTCCACGATTCCAAAAACTTTGTGTGATTTGTTAGGTTTCCGTGATTTTGATGATTGCTCTTTAAACTTGCACCTTGCGGATTCCACTATTAAGAAACCAATGGGAAGAATCAATGATGTTATTATTGTCACAAATAGGAATTATGTGCCCATAGATTTTATTGTTCTTGACATAGATTGCAATCCTTCATGTCCTATTATTCTTGGTAGACCTTTCCTTAGAACGATTGGTGCAACTATTGATATGAAGGAAGGAAATATTAGATTCCAATTTTCTTAAGGAAAGGCACGGAACACTTTCCTAGAAATAAAATTAAATTACCTTATGAATCTATTATGAGAGCCACTTATGGATTGCCTACCAAAGATGGCAATACCTAGATCTATCCTTGCTTTTTATGCCTAGCTAGGGGCGTTAAATGATAGCGCTTGTTGGGAGGCAACCCAATTTTATTTTTATTCCTTGCTTTTTGCTCCTGTTTAGTAATAAATAATTTACCTAGCCTCTGTTTTGGTTGTTTTTTTGTGTTTAATTAGTGTTTGTGCCAAGTAGAACCGTTGGGAAGACTTGGGGAAAGTCTTGATATCTTGCCGTAAAAAACAGAAACTTTAGCGCTCACGAGAATTGCTGCCATTTTTATTTGGAAAGTGCTATTTAGTTAATTATTTTTGAAGATGATTAATAGATAAATTCCTCACGTCCAGAAATTTATTTTAGAATTTTTGGGTTCCAGATCTTGCGCTAGCTACAGATTACTACAGACTGTTCTGTTTTTGACAGATTCTGTTTTTCATGTGTTGTTTGCTTATTTTGATGAATCTATGGCTAGTAAAATAGTTTATAAACCATAGAGAAGTTGGAATACAGTAGGTTTAACACCAATATAAATAAAGAATGAGTTCATTACAGTACCTTGAAGTGGTCTTTTGTTTTCTTTCGCTAACGGAGCTCACGAGATTTTCTACTTTAAGTTTTGTGTTGTGAAGTTTTCAAGTTTTGGGTAAAGATTTGATGGATTATGGAACAAGGAGTGGCAAGAGACTGAGCTTGGGGATGCCCATGGCACCCCCAAGATAATCTAAGGACACCTAAAAGCCAAAGCTTGGGGATGCCCCGGAAGGCATCCCCTCTTTCGTCTACTTCTATCGGTAACTTTACTTGGAGCTATATTTTTATTCACCACATGATATGTGTTTTGCTTGGAGCGTCTTGTATGATTTGAGTCTTTGCTTTTTAGTTTACCACAATCATCCTTGCTGTACACACCTTTTGAGAGAGCCATACATGATTTGGAATTTGTTAGAATACTCTATGTGCTTCACTTATATCTTTTGAGTTATATAGTTTTGCTCTAGTACTTCACTTATATCTTTTAGAGCACGGTGGTGGATTTGTTTTATAGAAACTATTGATCTCTCATGCTTCACTTAGATTATTTTGAGAGTCTTAAATAGCATGGTAATTTGCTTAAATAATCCTAATATGCTAGGTATTCAAGATTAGTAAAAAATTCTTATGAGTGTTTTGAATACTAAGAGAAGTTTGATGCTTGATGATTGTTTTGAGATATGGAGGTAATAATATCAAAGTCGTGCTAGTTGAGTAGTTGTGAATTTGAGAAATGCTTGTGTTGAAGTTTGCAAGTCCCGTAGCATGCACGTATGGTAAACGTTATGTAACAAATTTGAAACATGAGGTGTTCTTTGATTGTCCTCCTTATGAGTGGCGGTCGGGGACGAGCGATGGTCTTTTCCTACCAATCTATCCCCCTAGGAGCATGCGCGTAGTGCTTGGTTTTTGATGACTTGTAGATTTTTGCAATAAGTATGTGAGTTCTTTATGACTAATGTTGAGTCCATGGATTATACGCACTCTCACCCTTCCATCATTGCTAGCCTCTTCGGTACCGTGCATTGCCCTTTCTCACATTGAGAGTTGGTGCAAACTTCGCCGGTGCATCCAAACCCCGTGATATGATACGCTCTTTCACACATAAACCTCCTTATATCTTCCTCAAAACAGCCACAATACCTACCTATTATGGCATTTCCATAGCCATTCCGAGATATATTTCCATGCAACTTTCCACCATTCTGTTTATCATGACACGTTCATCATTGTCATATTGCTTAGCATGATCATGTAGTTGACATAGTATTTGTGGCAAAGCCACCGTTCATAATTCTTTCATACATGTCACTCTTGGTTCATTGCATATCCCGGTACACCGCCGGAGGCATTCATATAGAGTCATCTTTTGTTCTAGCATCGACTTGTAATCATTGAGTTGTGATGATCATCATTTTCTAGAGCATTGTCCCAAGTGAGGAATTAAAAAAAGAGAAAGGCCATAAAAAAAGAGAAGGCCCAAAAAATGAGAGAAAAAGAGAGAAGGGACAATGCTACTATCCTTTGCCACACTTGTGCTTCAAAGTAGCACCATAATCTTCATGATAGAGAGTATTTTGTTTTGTCACTTTCATATACTAGTGGGAATTTTTCATAATAGAACTTGGCTTGTATATTCCAACAATGGGCCTCCTCAAGTGCCCTAGGTCTTCGTGAGCAAGCAAGTTGGATGCACACCCACTTAGTTTCTTTTGTTGAGCTTTCATACATTTATAGCTCTAGTGCATCCGTTGCATGGCAATCCCTACTCCTTGCATTAACATCAATCGATGGGCATCTCCATAGCCCATTGATTAGCCTCGTTGATGTGAGACTTTCTCCTTTTTGTTTTCTCCACATAACCCCCATCGTAATATTCTATTCCACCCATAGTGCTATGTCCATGGCTCGCGCTCATATATTGCGTGAAAGTTTATAGGTTTGAGATTACTAAAGTATGAAACAATTGCTTGGCTTGTCATCGGGGTAGTGCATGATGAGAGCATTCTTGTGTGACGAAAATGGAGCATGACTAAACTATATGATTTTGTAGGGATGAACTTTCTTTGGCCATGTTATTTTGAGAAGACATAATTGCTTAGTTAGTATGCTTGAAGTATTATTATTTTTATGTCAATATGAACTTTTTTCTTGAATCTTTCGGATCTGAACATTCATACCACAATTAAGAAGAATTACATTAAAATTATGCCAAGTAGCACTCCGCATCAAAAATTCTGTTTTTATCATTTACCTACTCGAGGACGAGCAGGAATTAAGCTTGGGGATGCTTGATACGTCTCCAATGTATCTATAATTTTTGATTGCTCCATGCTACATTATCTATTGTTTTGGAAATTATTGGGCTTTATTATCCAATTTTATATTATTTTTGGGACTAACCTATTAACCGAAGGCCCACCCTAGAATTGCTGTTTTTTTTGCCTATTTTAGGGTTTCGAAGAAAAGGAATATCAAACGGAGTCCAAACGGAATGAAACCTTCGGGAACGTGATTTTCTCACTGAACATGATCCAGGAGACTTGGACCGTACGTCAAGAAACAAAGGAGGAGGCCACGAGGTAGGGGGCGCGCCTACCCCCAGGCGCGCCCTCCACCCTCGTGGGCCCCCTGTTGCTCCACCGACGTACTCCTTCCTCCTATATATACCTACGTACCCCCAAACGATCAGATACGGAGCCAAAACCCTAATTCCATCGCCGTAACTTTCTGTATCCACGAGATCCCATCTTGGGGCCTGTTCCGGAGCTCCGCCGGAGGGGGCATCCATCACGGAGGGCTTCTACATCAACACCATAGCCCCTCCGATGAAGTGTGAGTAGTTTACCTCAAACCTTCGGGTCCATAGTTATTAGCTAGATGGCTTCTTCTCTCTTTTTGGATCTCAATACAATGTTATCCCCCTCTCTTGTGGAGATCTATTCGATGTAATCTTCTTTTTGCGGTGTGTTTGTTGAGACCGATGAATTGTGGGTTTATGATCAAGATTATCTATGAACAATATTTGAATCTTCTCTAAATTCTTTTATGTATGATTGGTTATCTTTGCAAGTCTCTTCGAATTATTAGTTTGGTTTGGCCTACTAGATTGATTTTTCTTGCAATGGGAGAAGTGCTTAGCTTTGGGTTCAATCTTGCGGTGTCCTTTCCCAGTGACAGTTGGGGCAGCAAGGCACGTATAGTCTTGTTGCCATTGGGATAACAAGATGTTTTTTTTATCATATTGCATGAATTTATCCCTCTACATCATGTCATCTTGCTTAAGGCTTTACTCTATTTTCATGAACTTAATACTCTAGATGCATGCTGGATAGCGGTCGATGAGTGGAGTAATAGTAGTAGATGTAGGCAGGAGTCGGTCTACTTGTCTTGGACGTGATGCCTATATACATGATCATACCTAGATACTCTCATAACTATGCTCAATTCTGTCAATTGCTCAACAGTAATTCGCTCACCCACCGTAAAATACTTATGCTCTTGAGAGAAGCCACTAGTGAAACCTATGGCCCCCGGGTCTATCTTCATCATATTAATCTTCCAATACTTAGTTATTTCCTTTGCTTTTTTCCTTAGCTTTTATTTTACTTTGAATCTTTATCACAAAAATACCAAAAACATTATCTTATCATATCTATCAGATCTCACTCTCGTAAGTGACCGTGAAGGGATTGACAACCCTTATTGCGTTGGTTGCGAGGAGTTATTTGCTTTGTGCAGGTACGAGGGACTCGCGCGTAGCCTCCTACTGGATTGATACCTTGGTTCTCAAAAACTGAGGAATACTTACGCTACTTTGCTGCATCATCCTTTCCTCTTCAAGGAAATCCAACGCAGTCCTCAAGAGGTAGCAAGTAGCGACCATCATCGATGGTCGAAACGGTGAGGGAGTGTCCACCATATATGTGAGAAGAAGAATGCGACTGTTGTCATGGGGGTCGCTTCTCTTTCTTTTCCTTGTGCTAGATATTTGTAATGCACTAGGGAAAGGAAGAGTAGCGACCATCACCGATGGTCGCAATATCAGAGAGGGAGTGTCCACCATATACGTGAGATGAGAGTTCAGGAAGGGAGACTCTACATACCTAAAGTCAACCCGTTGCATATTGAATAATAGTGATCTATGTGTTGAGTTTCCAGTTAGTTGCCTCCGATCAATTTTCAATTAATGTTTCAACTATCAAATGTCTGACGACGAAAAGGATTTTAGTATGTGCGAATACTGCGAAGACGAGCGTGGCATGTGCGACAGGCCTCACCTAGTTGGTGGTAGGCGCTTTAGCATCAAGCTGGATGAGACCTTCGAAGTAGATACAGTAAGTCACAACGACAAGTCTTTTTTGTAATTAAGCATGACTTCTGCTTCTTTTGCTTCAACTTATAATTTTAATTTTTTACTATTCTACTAGCGTATCCCCTGCCATGCAAGAATTTATGTCTTGGATAAGATTGGTTTCAGTACTATGGAAAGTATGGAGGTAAAGAGAGTTCACTTGAGGACCGAGCATGGTTATACTTTTGCCACAAAATTATACAATGGAGACACCTACACCTATTTTGAATCCAAAAATTGGAGAGCACTATGCAAGGCTTATGCATTTGAGCCTGATATGCTTATCACCTTTGATATTCGTCCAGAAGATGATATTGAAGGTAATATCAACATCTGGGTCGATGTGCAGACGCCTCTAGTTCTACCATTATCTTAGTTTCTCAACCATATTTACTAAGTAATTTATATTGTTTATTTAAAAATAGCTGACAACTAATTTCTATTGACAACTTATTTCCATTCAAGCAAACCCGTCTAGCGCTTGGTAGACAACACCTACTACTATCCCGGGGCTGGACTAAACTACGAGGAGATAGGTCATTATGTTTCATGGCTTGAGGATCTTGGTACTGTCAAGACGGGTTATTTTCCTGGACTCCGAGATATTAGTATTCAAAACGCGCGATCACTAGTGTGTGTATTGAACTACGGTCACATCTATTTAGGAAAGATGGTAAGATTTTTACTATTTGTTCTCAGTGCATCTTTTGCATACATTATTATTAAGCCAAACCTCATTGCTAAGTATGTTACTATGATGTTCTTCAACAAGGACTCTCGATGATAGTTGTGCCTCATTGGATCGAGGCTAAAGATCGCATGACAATGGTTAGCTTATGACCAAGACATTCTACATTGCACATGAGTGCATTTAGGATTTCTCGAAGCGAGCAAGTCTTAATAGTCAAAGACTAGAGAAAAATTGTGAAGGATTGCAGCAAAGAAGTACTAGGGGCAGCAATCAGAAGCGCGGCCCACAATTAGGAGACAGGTTCATCTGCATGCTCCAATATGATGAAGCAAGAGTGCTACACATGTTCTATGCTATTTGTTGGGGAACACAGTATTTCAAAAATTTCCTACGATCATGCAAGATCTATCTAGGAGATGCATAGCAACGAGATGGGCAGAGTGTGTCCACGTACCCTCGTAGACCTAAAGCGAAAGCGTTTAGTAATGCGGTTGATGTAGTCGAATGTCTTCACGATCCAACCGATCCAAGTACCAAACGTATAGCACCTCCGTGTTCAGCACACGTTCAGCATGATGACGTCCCTCGAGCTCTTGATCCAGTTGAGGATGAGGGAGAGTTCCGTCAGTACGACGGCGTGGCGATGGTGATGATGAAGTTACAGGCGTAGGGCTCGGCCTAAGCACTACGACGATATGACTGAGGTGGTAAATTGTGGAGGGGGCACTGCACACGGCTAAGAGATGTCTGTTGTGCCTTTGGGGTGCCCCTGCCTCCGTATATAAAGGGGGGAGGAGGAGGTGGGCGGCCTAGGGGGGCGTGCCATAAGGGGGAGTCCTACTTGGACTCCTATTCCAAGTAGGATTCGCCCCCCACCTTCCTTCCACCGGAGAGGGAAAAGGGGAAGGGAGAGAGAGGGAGAAGGAAAGAGGGGGGGGGGGGCGCCCCCTCCCCTAGTCCAATTCGGTTTGGGCAAGGGGGGGGTGCACCCCTCTCACGTGGCCTTTCTCCTCTCCTCCAATAAGGCCCAATAGGCCCAATACTTCTCCCGTGGGGGGGGGGTTCCGGTAACCTCCCGGTCCTTCGGAAAAATGCCCGAACCACTCAGAAACATTCCGATGTCCAAATGCAACCTTCCAATATATGAATCTTTACCTCTTGACCATTTCGAGACTCCTTGTCATGTCCATGATCTCATCCGGGACTCTGAACAAACTTTGGTCATCAAATCACACAACTCATAATACAAATCGTCATCAAACGTTAAGCGTGCGGACCCTACGGGTTCGAGAACTATGTAGACATGACCGAGACACATCTCCGGTCAATAACCAATAACGGAACCTGGATGCTCATATTGGCTCCTACATATTCTACAAAGATCTTTATCGATCAAACCGCATAACAACATATGTCATTCCCTTTGTCATCGGTATGTTACTTGCCCGAGATTCGATCGTTGGTTTCATCATACCTAGTTCAATCTCATTACCGGCAAGTCTCTTTACTCGTTTAGTAATGCAACATCCCGCAAATAACTCATTAGTCACATTGCTTGCAAGGCTCATAGTGATGTGCATTACCGAGAGGGCCCAGATATACCTCTCCGATACACGGAGTGACAAATCCTAATCTCGATCTATGCCAACTCAACAAACACCATCAGAGACACCTGTAGAGCATCTTTATAATCACCCAGTTACATTGTGACGTTTTATAGCACACAAGGTGTTCCTCCGGTATTCTGGAGTTTCATAATATCATAGTCAGAGGAACATGTATAAGTCATGAAGAAAGCAATAGCAATAAAAGTAAATGATCATAATGCTAAGCTAACAGATGGGTCTTGTCCATCACATCATTATCTAATGATGTGACCCCGTTCATCAAATGGCAACACATGTCTATGGTTAGGAAACTTAACCATCTTTGATTAATGAGCTAGTCAAGTAGAGGCATACTAGGGACACTCTGTTTTGTCTATGTATTCACACATGTAATAAGTTTCCGGTTAATACAATTCTAGCATGAATAATAACATATTTATCATGATATAAGGAAATATAAATAACAACTTTATCATTGCCTCTATGGCATATTTGCTTCAGTCTCCCACTTGCACTAGAGTCAATAATCTAGTTCACATCGTCATGTGATTTAACACCAATAGTTCACATCTTTATGTGATTAGTTCACATCACCATGTGACTAACACCCAAAGGGTTTACTAGAGTCAATAATCTAGTTCACATCTCTATGTGGTTAACAGCCAAAGAGTACTAAGGCGTGATCATGTTTTGCTTGTGAGAGAAGTTTAGTCAACGGGTCTGTCACATTCAGAGTCGTATGTATTTTGCAAATTTTCTATGTCTACAATGCTCTCCATGGAGCTACTCTAGCTAATTGCTCCCACTTTCAATGAAGCATTCTTTTCATGACACAAAAGCATAGAAAACTTATTACTCTCCACATAAGCAAATTTATTCTCATCAATAGTAGTGGAAGCAAACTCAAAAAATAACTATCATGAGAGTGAAAATTAAAATCATGATGACAAGTTTCATGGTTATCATTATTCTTTATAGCATACATGTCATCACCATAATCATCATAGATAGCAACTTTGTTCTCATAATCAATTGGAACCTCTTCCAAAATAGTGGATTCATCACTAAATAAAGTCATGACCTCTTCGAATCCACTTTCATAATTATCACAATAAGATTCAACACCCTCCAAAATAGTGGGATCATTACTTCCTAAAGTTGACCCTCTTCCAAACCCACTTTCATCAATATAATCATCATAAATAGGAGGCATGCTTTCATCATTAAGGATGGCAATTTTATCCATGGAGATGGATAACCATGGATATCCGACCCGAATGGATAGGGTTTGGATATGTTTTTATGTCCATGGGCGGTGCCCAAACCCGACCCGATTGCTCATGGATAGGGCATGGATATAATCTTGTACTCATGGATATACCTGAACCCGACCCAATAGTATGACTTAATGGGCAAAAATCTGCTATCCCTACCCCTTAGTCACATGTCCCACTGGAATTTTACACTTTGTTATCTAAAACATGCAAAAGATATTGCACAACCCTTGTCGTAACTTTTATTAGTTGACATTCAATCCCCTCTCTAACATACTCCAATGCCCCTTCCCTTATTTTATCTTGTTAAATAACTCATCATTCTCATCTATTAGAAAAATACTAAATGATCTTAGGTTAGTGGACGTTGATTTACCATTAGTTGATGTTTACCATAAGTGAGGCATAGCCTTCCACGAGATGAAGAATGGAAGAGCTTATGTTAACATTGTGTTATGTCTTATTTATATGTCTCGAGAGGACTCAATGGATATCCAGTGGGTATGGATATCCATCGGGTTTGGACATGGACACAATTTTTCACCATGGATATTTTCATGGGAGGTAAAGACTGTCTTCATGGATATGGGTATGGATTTGACATTGTTCAACCCGATCCAAACCCGACCCATTGCCATCCTTATTCATCATAATAAATTTTCTCATCAAAACTCGGGGGACTAAAAATATCACTTCATCAAATCTAGCATCCCCAAGCTTATGGCTTTGCATATCATTAGCGTCATGGATATTCAAAAAATTCATACTAACAACATTGCAATCGTGCTCATCATTCAAATATTTTGTGCCAAACATTTTATTGACTTCTTCTTCTAACAATTGAGCACAATTTTCCGAACCATCATTTTCAAGAAAGACATTATAGAGATGATCAATAATATGATGCAACCTAAATTCCATTTTTTTGGAGTTTTCTTTTATAAACCGAACTAGTGATAAAAGAAGAAACTAAAAGATTCAATTGCAAGATATAAAGATATACCTTCAACCACTCACCTCCCCGGCAATGGCGCCAGAAAAGAGCTTGACTTGTAGACACGTGTTGGGCCTTCAAGCGCAGAGTTTTGTAGGACAGTAGCAATTTTCCCTCAAGTGGATGACCTAAGGTTTATCAATCCGTGAGAGGTGTAGGATGAAGATGGTCTCTCTCAAATGACCCTGCAACCAAATACAGGAAATCTCTTGTGTCCCCAACACACCCAATACAATGGCAAATTGTATAGGTGCACTAGTTCGGCGAAGAGATGGTGATAAAAGTGTAATATGGATGGTAGAAATATATATTTATAATCTGAATAAATAAAAACATCAAGGTAGCAAATAGTAAACGGGCACAAAAATGGTGTTTCAATGCTTAAAAACAAGGCCTAGGGTCCGTACTTTCACTAGTGCAATCTCCCAACAATGCTAACATAGTTGGATCATATGATTATCCCTCAAAGTGTAACGAAGAATCACTCCTGAGTTCCTATTAGTAGAGAACAAAAGATAGGAATTGTTTGTAGGGTACGAAACCTCCTCAAAGCTATTCTTTCCGTTTGATCTATTCAAGAGTTCGTACTAAAATAACGCAAAGCTATTTTTTCGTTCGATCTATCCTAGAGTTCGTACTAGAATAACACCAAAGCATATTCATATTCATAATACTCAATCCACACAAAGAACTACAAGGAGACTCCAAAGTTTCCGTCGAAGAAAAGATAACAAAAACGTGCATCAACCCCTATGCGTAGATTACCCCAATATCACCGCGGGAATCCGTGAGTTGAATGCCACAACATATATCAAGTGAATCAATAAGATACCCCAATTGTCACCTCAAGTATTCATACCACAAGACATATATCATGTGTTCTCATCTCTGAATATTCAGTCCGACAAGACAAAACTTCAACGGGTAAAGATTCAATTCATCACAACAAGAGTATAGAGGGGAGAAACATCATATGATCCATCTGTGCTAACAAAGCCCATGATATAGACCACGAGAGAGATATAAACCACATAGCTATTGGTACAAACCCTCAACCCCGAGGGTGGACTACTCCCTCCTCAGCGTGGTGGCCGCCGGCATGATGAAGATGGCCACCGGAGATGATTCCCCCCCTCCAGCAGGGTGCCAGAACGGGTCTAGATTGGTTTTCGGTGGCTATAGAGCCTTGCGGCGGCGGAACTTCTGATCTAGGTTAACCCCGAGGGGTTTCAGAATATTTGCGAATTTATAGTGCAAAGAAGGGGTACAGGAGGCCACCAAGGTGGGCATAACCCACCTGGGCGCGCCAGGGGCTGCTTTGGCCCATCGGGAGTCTTCTGGCCCATAAAAAATCCACAAAAAGTTTCACAGTGTTTGGACTCCGTTTGATATTGATTTTCTGCGATGTAAAAAACATGCAAAAAACTGCAACTAGCACTTGGCACTATGTCAATAGGTTAGTCCCAAAAAATGATATAAAATGATATGAAATGACTATAAAATGATTATAAAACATCTAAGAATGATAAAATAACAGCATGAATACTTCATAAATTATAGATACGTTGGAGATGTATCAGCGCAAGGCTTCGCCTAAGCACTACGACGATATGACCGAGGTGGTAAACTGTGGAGGGGGGCACCGCACACGACTAAGAGATGTCTGTTGTGCCTTTGGGGTGCCCCCGCCTCCATATATAAAGGGGGAGGAGGAGGTGGCCGGCCTAGGGGGGCGCGCCATAAGGGGGGAGTTCTACTTGGACTCCTAGTCCAAGTAGGATTCGCCCCCTTCTTCCTTCCACCGGAGAGGGAAAAGGGGAAGGGAGAGAGAGGGAGAAGGAAAGAGGGGGGCCGCCCCCTCCCCTAGTCCAATTAAGTTTGGGCAAGGGGGGGGGGCGCCCCTCTCATGTGGACTTTCTCCTCTCCTCCAATAAGGCCCAATAGGCCCAATACTTCTCCCGGGGGGTTCCGGTAACCACCCGGTTCTCCAAAAAATGCCCGAACCACTCAGAACCATTCCGATGTCCAAATGCAACCTTCCAATATATGAATCATTACCTATCGACCATTTCGAGACTCCTCGTCATGTCTGTGATATCATTCGGGACTCCAAAAAAATTTCGGTCATCAAACCACACAACTCATAATACAAATCATCATCGAACGTTAAGCGTGCGGACGCTACGGGTTCGAGAACTATGTAGACATGACCAAGACACATCTCCGGTCAATAACCAATAGCGGAACCTGGATGCTCATATTGGCTCCTACATATTCTACGAAGATCTTCATCGGTCAAACTGCATAACAACATACGTCATTCCCTTTGTTATCGGTATGTTACTTTCCCGAGATTCGATCGTCGGTATCATCATACCTAGTTCAATCTCGTTACCGGAAAGTCTCTTTACTCGTTCCATAATGCAACATCCCGTAACTAACTCATTATTCACATTGCTTGCAAGGCTCATAGTGATGTGCATTACCGAGAGGGCCCAGAGATACCTCTCCGATACACGGAGTGACAAATCCTAATCTCGATCTATGCCAACTCAACAAATACCATCGGAGACACCTGTAGAGCATCTTTATAATCATCTAGTTACGTTGTGACGTTTGATAGCACACCAGGTGTTCCTCCAGTATTCGGGAGTTGCATAATCTCATAGTGAGAGGAACATGTATAAGTCATGAAGAAAGCAATAGCAATAAAACTAAATGATCATAATGCTAAGCTAATGGATGGGTCTTGTCCATCACACCATTCTCTAATGACGTGACCCCGTTCATCAAATGAAAACACATGTCTATGGTTAGGAAACTTAACCATCTTTGATTAATGAGCTAGTCAAGTAGAGGCATACTAGGGACACTCTGTTTTGTCTATGTATTCGCACATGCATTAAGTTTCCGATTAATACAATTCTAGCATGAATAATAAACATTTATCATGATATAAGGAAATATAAATAACAACTTTATTATTGCCTCTAGGGCATATTTCCTTCACTATTTTACCTCAGACAGAGCAGCGGGAGTGATTAGCTAGCTAGAATGAGTTTGAAGATGATGATGTGCTAAACTATGACTATGATGATTAAATATCTAGTGTTGGTGGTAATGACTATGATGATTATTATTAGCTAGTGTTGGTGGTGATTAGATAGCTACACTATGACTATGATGATTAAATAGTGTTGGTGGTAATGACTATGATGATTATTAGCTATTGTTGTTGGTGATGATATGATGCAAGAGTTTTTATATTATTATGATGATGATGATGTTGATCATGATGATTTGTTATTATGATCATGATTAGTTATTATATAAATGAACGCGAATTAGATTCATGTGGATGGTTCAAAAGTGATGAAAGTTGAATTAGTAGGATCGTCGTCCTAATTCAACTTTTGATTCATCCAAATGAATCTAATCCATGTTTATTCCTCACAATGATGTATTAATTCATCATCGACATAATGATATAACACCCTCTTAATTTGTACTGTATCAAAATTTGTATAACGGCGTATAAATACACTAAAAGTAAAAATAATAATAAACAGAATAGTGGTAGCGCGGTTGAGCAGAAAACGCTACTACTAGTTAGATTAGCAATAGCGCTTGTATGGACAGCGCTATTGCTAAGTAGCTATAGCAGTAGCGCTTGTAGGAACACGCTACTGCTAAGGGTTAGTTGTAGCTGTACCCGCATTACTGATAGCCCTCAGACCCGCGCTACTGCTAGGCTTTTCCCTAGTAGTGACTGGGCCTGCCCGACTTTAACAAGGGTCTGAACTCTGAAGTAAAGTCAATGTAACCATGTGTCCAAAACATCAAGGGGGGAAACCTAGGAATCACCCTCGACAGATTCCACTCCATGTAATCATCAAGGTGAACATAGGAGGAATCACCCTCGAGATTCACACTTGAGGGGTTGCACGACAGAGTCGTCATCGGGAGTGGTGAAGGAGGAATCACCCTTGAAGACCATGTCCGATTAGCTACACTACAGAGTTATCATCACAAGTGCGTTATGAAGTATCACCCTCAGCACTCGATAGTAGCTCTGCAGAGCCGAGCAACTAAGGGGGTGATGTGATGTGTCGGTCTCTGGATGTCGATCACGTTGATCGAGTCATCGGTCAACAAGCCCAGGTAACTGGGACAAGGAGAGGGGTCATTGATGGATCACCAACCAACCTATACTAAGTAGTTTATGATAAGCACGTAAGGTACAATAGTAGGTTACAAAAGCAGGATATGCATCAGAATAGGAGCAATCAATAACAGTAGCAAAATCTAATGCAAGCATGAGAGAGAAGGAACTGGGCGATATTGGAATGATCAAGGGGGGCTTTGCTTGCCTAGAAGCTCTGCTGAAAGGAGAGAAGGGTCATTGTCGGTGTCAAAACCGGCCGATCTCGTGTAGGGGGTACCGAATTGTGCATCTAAGGATCGAAGGTAATAGGGGATAAAGGGGACATGATGTTTACCTAGGTTCGGGCCCTCTCGATGGAGGTAAAACCCTACTTCCTGCTTGATTGACTTTGACGAGTATAGGGGTTACAAGAGTTGATCTACCTCAAGATCGTAATGGCTAAACCCTAGATGTCTAGCCTATATGAATTTTTATTGTCCCTACGGACTAAACCCTCCGGTTTATATGGATACTGGAGGGGCCTAGGGTTGTACAAAGTCAGTTTACAAAAGAAGGAATCTATACATCCGGACGCCAATCTTGCCGTCCACGCAAAGGAGAATCCCATTCGGACATGGGGGAAAGCCTTTTACTCTTTATATTTATGGCCCATCAGTACGACCCATAATACATGGGCCGGGTACCTAAGGACCCCTTAATCCAGGACTCCCTCAGTAGCCCCGAACTAGCCTTCAATGACGACAAAGTATCCAGATTCTGTCTTCGGCTTTGCAAGGCGGGTTCTTCATATCGAGGCTCATTTTGAATTACGGAGGAAGTTCTTTTGCCTTGTTCCCCGCCATCGAGGAGGTTCCATATTTGAAGTGGGCGGTGCCGAAGTATGGCATATAGCTAGATCCGGATACCTCATAGGAACTCCCAAAGAGGTATACCCGCAATGGTCTTTGGAATGGTTCTACATAGAGGATGTTCCACTGCCGGATCCAGTTCGGCGTGGCCTCCCTGAATTTTCCAGTGCCCCTTTAAAGAAGCGCCTCAACTAGCGTCCCTAAAGCCTCAAGGAAGAGGACAGTGCGGAGATAAAGAGGTTGGTCGGCAAAGTTAGGTTGCTAGCCCATACCGAACTCTCGATAGTTGAGGTCATGGCGATTGCAATAAAGAGGTGTGTTCAACCTCTCCAATCCAGAGTAACTCCCTTATGGTGTTACAACGGAGAAGACGATGCATCCTGTTACAAACGAAAGGGTCCAGATACCCTAGCCAAACTGGCCACAATGTTGGCCGAGCTGTATAAGGGTGAGAAAGAAGATTTTCTCCGGTTAAACTGCCAGGAGGGCTATTCCATGTACACTCCTATCGAATGGGTAAGATTTCGATTGTCCATGTTTATTTTATTGCCATTATAGACCCTCGCCAAACTTGCCCTTCGTTGCCACTAACAGTCATGGAGGAAGATGATCGAGGACATCCACTGTCCCGCTCCCTAGCCAGAGGATCACAACCGTGAAAAAGACCCCGTCTTTTGCGAGGACCCGGACATATATATAGAGTTCGACGACGGGGTATTTTATTAAGCGAGCCTTGATGACTCAGAAGTGGATATCACCGTTGACTACCCCCGCCTCTATTCCTTCTATATAGTGAGTATTCGGAGGGTTCTTAAAAGGAAATCCTTATCTGCATTTTTATCTGTTTATACTGATCCGGATTTTAATAGGATCGGCGCTCTAGGGACCGTGCCTCCTCAAGGGAGGCCCCTACGCAAGGCCATCGTTCAAAACGGAAAGGATCCGGGAGTGCCGCATAGGCCCCACCGTCTTCCAAGAGGTAAGCTTGTTTAAAACATGCCTAGGCGTTAGCCCGAATTGTTAAAAGTTTCCTTTTATCCTTGACATCAGGAGGAGTATGCGGCAGACGGTGGGAAAACGCCCAATTAGCCGAATGGCTACGGATCCGGCGCCGGATTCGCCAACTAGGGCGCGAGCCGATGCAATGCCAGTTCTGCCTTCTCAAGAATATTCGGATGACGTATCCGTCACGAATTGCAAAATGGAGAGCATGATGAATCATTGTCGATTAAAAGAGGCTATGCAGGCTCTGGCCTTTTCCGAACAAGAGTTTACCGCACTCAGTTCAGTGGATGCATATCTCCGAGCCGCTCGAGACGGACTTGCCGAAGTCATTCAACTATTCTCGAAGGATATACTGGTAAAAGTTTACACAATTTTTGATAGTCATATGCCAGTAGCCCCCGAGACTTGAAGCGGCGAGGTTAACCGATTTAAGGATTGCTATGACCCACAGGTTCTCAAAGAGAAAAAATACCGCGCTATCCCAGGAGCTAGAAGCGAATCAGACACAGTTAAGTGCTGTCACCGCCGAGTTGGCGGAAATGAAAAAGGTCGCAATGAGTGCATCCGGGAGGAATAAACATGGCGGGGAAAAGACAAACTATCCGAAGAGATACAAAGCTTAAAGGCTCAGTTATCGGCCGCTCAGAAGGAAAATGAGAAGCAGAAAGGCGGCATGTTCAGTATGTCTTCCTCTCTTATTTAGAACCATCCTAGGTGCTCATGTGTAATCCCTTAATCCGGAGTGTCATGACTCTGTTGCCACAGGCCTATTGACTGGTCGACTGGAGGAAGAAGTATCCGGATTTCAAGGCGACGTGCTGAAGGAACTGTTTGTGGTACATGCCTGGGCCCGAAGAGCCATGAAAAGTATGGTGAAGGCTTTATGGCCATCTGATACCCATCCGAAAAGTATGGAGGGCCTGGTAGACCTGTTCAAAGGTGCCCGGCGCCGGTTCGAGCTATGGAAGACATCCGCCTGCCACGAAGGCGCACGAGAAGCCTGGGCCATGGTGAAGACACATTTCACCAAACTGAATCCAAATCATATGGCCCGCGTGGGGCCACAAGGATCAGACGGGAAAGAAATTCCCATGAATTTGGTCTATGACCAAGTAATGGTAGTTGCAAAATATTCGCATGAAGACTGTAAATTAGACAGTCTTATAGATGGAATAGAGAAGGAATAGGTTTATGTATCAATCAACCTATACCTTTATCCGGACATGTAAAGAGTTTGTCATCGCAGGCTTTTGGCTTTAATCTCCGAACCCAAAAAATGGTGGAGTGTTTTCGGATACCTTTTGAAAAGAAGCATGCATTATGTCCTGAAACTAGGCAACCCAGTCATTGTGCTCAAACAGACAAAAAGTTTTAGTTCGGGATGTATGTTATATTACATATGTAAGAAACATCTTCCAAGGAAAATAGTTCCGTTAAGGGTTCCTTTCCTTGGGATGGCATACTGCAATTACACGTGTTGCAGTGTTGGAGTGGTTACAATAATGTGACAATTTGTCGTTTGATTGCCGACACCTCATTCCCTTAAGAACGCTAGCTTCCGGCTTCAGCTGTCTAAGGTACATGTCCGGTGACCCGGTTGTAACAATCACAGAGGTGCTCCCTTTACGCCCTAGCTGAACAATCGGGAACATAGGGCATAAACACAGGAGCTAGGCAACCCAGCTTGGCAAAACCTTAAGTCATAGGGGTGCATAATGGCAAAAAGGATATATATCAGCAAACAACACTTATATTCTGAGCTCCATACTCGGAATAATAATAAGCTTCGATTAAAGAAGCCCCCAGTCATGGTGGAATATATACATTTAAGGATGTGTATCCCTCAAGGCGTTCGACTTATCCGGACACATCATGGAAATCGTACGAAAATGAGAAAACAAAAAATATAGAAGGAGAGAAAAAGGAACAAAAAGGAAGTATGGCTGAACTTATGCGTAGAATCTTCGGAGCCGAGCAGCGTTCCATGGATTTGTCTCAAGGCGATTATCCAATGCATTACGAAGGCGGTAGGCTCCTCCTGTGAGAACTTCATCGATAATGAAGGGATCCTCCCATTTTGGTTTGAGTTTGTCCTTTTTCTTCTCTAGGAGGCGTAAGACGAGTTCACCGATATTACAAGTCTTGGCCCGCACTTCTCTGCTTTGGTATCTCCAAGCCTGTTGTTGATAGAATGCAGAACGGGCTTTTGCAACATCACGCTCCTCCTCCAGGCCATCTAGGTCGTCCTGCCGATCAAGCTCAGCTTCTCTCTCTTCAAACATGCGCATTCGAGGTGAGTCATGAATAATGTCACAGGGCAAAACAGCCTCTACGCCGTACACCATGAAGAAGGGTGTGTATCCGGTCATTTGATTGGGCGCTGTCCATGTTGGGGATCATTGCAGAAATTAAAAAAATTCTATGCATCACCAAGATCAATCTATGGAGATACTAGTAACAAGAGAGAGACAGAGAGAGAGGAGTGCATCTTCATACCCTTGAATATTGCGAGACGAAAGCGTTACAAGAACGCGGATGAAGGAGTCATACCCGCAGTGATTCAGATCGCGGTTGATTCCGATCTGTTGGTGTACAAAAAGAGGGGTACTCTTTTTGTACCCCTATAACTGTGCACGGGAAGTCTGAGCCACGGGCACCACCACACCAAGTAAGGCAAGGGAGGTGAGCCAGGGTAAGACTGAAGCTCAAGAGAACTAGAATGACGCCAAGGCCAAGACCATGAAGAGCAAAGGGGACGAAGCGGACTCCCCCGGCAAGATCCTTGCCGGGAGACAGTTCTAGTAGCCCCGGCAAGACCCTTGCCGCGGTGACTCGTCTCGCGCCTACGGAGCAAATCACCCTTGAGTCCACTGCCCCCAAAGGGCAAGGATTCGGGAGACATTCCCGTGGCGGCATGCAGATCTTTGTGAAGACATTCAAGATCAGATACGCACTAAGGAGACGACAACCCTTGGCGGGATCCCAGCCGAGGAAGACCACAAGGCCCCCGGCAAGCGCCTTGCCGGGGATGATAGCAGGCGCCTCGGCAAGACCCTTGCTGGGGCCTCGGCAAGGCCCTTGCCGAGGACACCCGTAGGGCCACCATCAGGCCCACGCCGACTAAACCTCCACCACCGCATGCATGCAGCTGCCGACCCAACCAGCTGGGTAGGCACCTGCGTGGCGGCATGCAGATCTTCGTGAAGACCCACCACTGCGCCACCTCAGCCGCCTGCCTACCTACGTAGCATCGCAGGCGTCGCTGGCCAGGGCGCGTGTCGACACAAGAAGGAGCGGCGACGGACGAGACAGGTTTCTCCCCCGTCCCCGATAAAGCAAGGACACCTAAGCAAGACGCATTAAATGCGCCTTGTCATGTAATGCGAGGGATAACCTCGCATCACTGTACCCTTTCCACCTCCTGTGTGCCACTGTGGCAACCCCTTTTTCTATAAAAGGAGGCCCGAGGCGACCAGGGGAAGGATTCGGCTTTTTGGAGCTCCTCACGCCCCATAGCTAGCTCAAGAACACAGATATACAATCCACCAAAGCAGGAGTAGGGTTTTACGCATCCTCGCGGCCCGAACCTGGATAAACGAACCGTATCCTACCCGTTAGATCCGCTCTTCTCACGACCCCGCGCCCCGCTAACCACAGTAGGGATTCTTGTGATCCCATAGGTGTCGTTCCGCACCGACATATTTGGCGCGCCAGGTAGGGGGCGCAGTTGTGAGAATCGGTTTAGCAGTTAGTTCGGTGCTTTTTCATCATCATGGCGCCCAAGAAGAAGAGGACGGTGGCGGTTGGCCAGTCGGAAGCCGGACAACCCGTCCCGATGCGGGCGAGCAGCGGACCGGTCGCAGAGAGGACCCGGGGCACTGCTCGCGAACACCAACACCATCCCAGCAGCCAGAGTTTGGGAGGCGGCGATGTTTGTGCGCCTGGTAACGGGCCACACGTCACCAAATCCAAAGGCGGAGCCAAGTCCTTCGCGGGTGGAGCGGGGCCTTCCAAGGTCATCGCCGCCCCGCCCGAAGGTGACGCGAGGGCCTCCAAGACTCCCACGCCGGCGTCAACAGCGCACTCCTCCTAGGCAGCGCGCGACGAACGACGTAATCACGCCGAAGATCCCGGGCGTCGCCGCGGGAAGAGCCCCGAGCGCCACTCCCAGGACGTAGAAGACCTTCCCACTCGCTGAGGCGTTGGTGAAAACGGCATGCGACCGCGGGGTCGTGCTAGAGCTCCTTCTGACATGGTCAGAAGTCGAAGCGCGTCGCGATCCGTGCAGGTTTCGCTGCCACCGACGCCAGCAGAGGCCCTGGCGCGCGCGCAGTTGCTCCTCGACTTTCCTCCCACAACGGGGAAACTCGACAAATGGAGAGCCACTATCTGAAGCCTTGTTGCGGTGGCCAACAAAGACGAACCAAGTCCGGTGGGCCCCCCGAGTCGACGCTCCGATGGAGTCCCGTGGACCAGTGGCGGAAAAGCCGGCGGTGTCGCGACCATGGTGCATTCACCTCTTCCCCATCCGGTACCGCGGACGCCAGCTCATCGCGACGTCGCGGGCGACACCATCTCCATAGCATCGTCTGATCCGCGGACCCACTGTGACCAGCGCCAAGTTCTTCAGGAACGAGCCCATGAAGACGCTCGAACCACTATCGAGCGCCGGTGCGGAGCACGCCACCAGTCAGACAGGCGAGCAGGGCCTGCTGTGAACCACCCGGCCCCGGAGAGCCCTGGAGGCCTACCTTACGAGGTAGGCTGTCCGGCTTTTACCCGTGAGCTGCGACAGTTCCAATGGCCCACTCACCGCACCTTCAAACCTGACATTGGCGAAAAGTACAACGGCAAGACTCACCCGTCTGGGTTCCTCAGCATCTACACCATCGCGATGCAAGCCGCCGGAGCCCGCGACGATAAGGTGCTTGCGAATTACTTTCCATTGGCTCTTAAACCCAATGCCATGTCGTGGTTGATGCACTTCCCGGTAGACTCTATTTCCTCCTAGTCGGATTTGTGCCATGAGTTTGTGGGCGCCTTTACTGGAGGTCACGAAGCCCATGGCCAAGCAAGCGACCTGCATGTCATTCCCCAGAAGGGAGGTGAGAGTCTCTGCAAGTACATACAGAGGTTCAGCCGGGTACAGTACAATATCCCTGATGTTCACCCTGCCTCCATCATCAGCGCGTTCCATCAGAACGTGCGTAACCGCAAGATGCGCGAAGAACTGGCAATGAACAAGGTGAAAGATGTGGCAGAACTCTATGTTCTTGCTGATAAATGTGCCCGAGCTGAAGAGGGAAGGAAGTACCCCGGTGAAGATGTCGGCGTGGAAACCCACTCCTCAGATGAGGATACTGCCGCCCCGGCGAAGAAAGGCCGACGCCGCAACAGGAAGCGCAAAGGTAAAGCTGTGCTTGCCGTCGAGGGATCTGGCTCCGCCGGCTCCGCCAAGAAAACCAAGGCAGATGACCCCGGCAAGGAAATTGCCGGATGTGTCGCCTGCCGGGCCTTGGCGGCTGCCGAGAAGCCAGGAAACTCCGACAAGCAATACTGAAAGATCCATCGCACCAAAGGCCATGATCTCCAGAACTGCCGACAGGTTGAGCTCCTTGCTGAGAAGCAGAGGGCTGAATATGAGAGGCGGGACAAGGAGAAAGGCCAGGACGGTGCTGAGGGGTCCGACAAGAAGCATGACGGCCAGGCGGGCCGTCGCGGCAAAGATAAACAGCAGGAGAGGCCCGCCCGGGGCCGTGACAAAAAGCCAGAAGACGATGATCACGAAGAGGACGATGAGTCTGGTGACCAAGGATTTCAGAAAGCTACAGAGGCCATGTGCGTCGATGGCGGCGCCTCGCTGCATACCTCTCACCGCCAGCTTAAACAGTGGGCGCGTGAGATTACAGCGGCGGAACCGTCGTTTGATGCCCAAAGGCCGCTGAAGTGGTCCAGCACACCTATCATTTTTGACACGGAGGATCACCCTGATCGCACTACTGCAGTCGGGTGCTTGCTATTGTTGGTTTCACCAACAATACGCAACCTCAAGGTGAAAAAGATGCTAGTCGATGGCAGGGCCGGTCTGAACTTAATCTCGCCTGCCGTGATCGAGAAATTGCAGATTCCTGATGAAGACCTCGAAGAGACGGGCATGTTTCAGGGGGTCAACCCGGGAAGAAGTCAACCAAAGGGAAAGGTCACGTTGCCCGTGACTTTTGGGAGTGATCTGAACTACAGGACATAAAGGATTGTGTTCGACGTTGCCAAGATCCCCTTGCCTTACAACGGGATCCTTGGCCGCCCAGCGCTGGCCAAGTTCATGGTGGAGTCACACTACGCCTACAACACCCTGAAGATGCCGGGGCCTGTGACGATCATCACCATCCCATCAGACAAGAAGGATGCGCTAATTTGCGCTGACCAACTCTACCAACAAGTAGTTGTAGCAGCCGCCACTGCTAAGGTGCTTGCTCCTGCCGTTGGAGCCCCGGGAAGGCAAAAGAAGAAGGCCGGTGAGACCTCAGGCACCCACTCCGGCAAGCGCACCTCTTCGGAGTGTAGCGCTCCCGTCGAGGACATGCCAGAGAGCTCCGTTGACAGAAACAAGCAGTCCAGGGCCACACTGCCGGGAACCAAGAAGGTTTCTGTCAAGGAGGACGGCACGGGAGGAGGTTTTACCATAAGCTCCACCCTTGACGACAAATAGGAAGACGCGCTCGTCACCTTCCTGCGGTGAATGTCGATGTGTTTGCATGGCAAGCATCCGACATCCCCGGCGTTCCCAGGGAGGTGATTGAGCACCACCTTGCTGTCTGTCCTCATGCGCGGCCTGTCAAGCAGAAGGTCAGAAAGCAAGCTTTGGAACAACAAGAGTTCATCACAGAGGAGATCCGGAAACTGGAAGCAGCGGGTTTGGTAAGAGGAGTGCTCCATCCAACGTGGTTGGCCAATCCGGTGGTAGTGCGCAAGGAAAATGGGAAGTGGAGGCTGTGTATTGATTACACAGATATTAATAAGGCTTTCCCACCCCTTCCCGTTGCCGCGCATCGACCAGATTGTTGACTCCACAGCTGGGTGTGATTTGTTGTCATTCCTTGATGCCTACTCCGGCTACCACCAGATCTTCATGACAAGGGAAGATGAAGAGAAAACGGCATTCATCACCCCATGTGGTACGTATTGCTTTATACGGATGCCTTTTGGGTTGAAGAGTGCTGGTTCAACGTTTGCAAGGGCGGTCCAGATTGGTTTTGAACCCCAGCTCCATAGAAATATGGAAGCTTATATGGATGATATAGTGGTCAAAACCAAGAATAGGGCAACCCTCGTATCAGATTTACAAGAAACATTTGCAAACCTATGCAAGATCAATCTCAAGCTGAACCCTGAGAAGTGCGTCTTCGGCGTCCCGTCTGGCAAGCTTCTCGGGTTCTTTGTGTCACAGCGTGGGATAGAGGCCAATCCGGACAAGATCAAAGCTATAGAGCAGATTGATGCGCCAAGCGAGTCAAGGATGTGCGTCGGCTTGCTGGTTGCGTTGCCGCCATGAGCAGGTTCATTTCCAAGTCCACCGAGCGCGCCCTCCCCTTTTTCAAGATTTTGAAAAAGGCGGGCCCGATGGAGTGGACGCCAGCAGCCGAAGCAGCATTGCAAGATTTGAAGAGGTACCTCTCCTCCGCGCCAATACTAGTTGCACCTAGGCCACAGGAACCGTTGCTGCTGTACCTGGCGGTAACGAACCAGGTGGTCAGCGCCGCACTAGTGGCGCAGAGAGAAATTGATGATGAGGTAATAGCAGCGACGGAGCCCGATGCCACTGATGCCGAGACAACGCAGCTGGTTGGAGTGCCGTCAAGGAAGAAGATGATGTAGCACCCGGTCTACTTTGTTAGCTCCCTTCTGCAGGGGGCTAGATCAGGGTACTCCGGTGTGCAGAAACTGCTCTTCGGCCTTCTTATGGCCTCGAGGAAGCTGCGTCACTACTTCCAGGTGCACGAAATCACTATCGTCACTCGCCTCCCTCTGCAACGGATATTGCACAATCCAGACGCAATGGGAAGGATTGTAGAGTGGGCACTGGAGCTGTCCAGCTTTGGCCTCAAGTTTGAAAGTACCTCGATGATTCAAAGCCGAGTCCTGGCGGAGTTCATTGCGGAATGGACCGCAACGCCTGATGAAGAAGCCCAGGAGACTGCTCTCCCCGGCAAGGAGGCAATTTGCGACTGGATCATGTACTTTGATGGAGCTTTCTCCTTACAGGGCGCCGGGGCTGGCGTACTGCTTGTTGCGCCCATCGGAGAGCACCTCAAGTACGTGATCCAGATGCACTTCCCCAGGGAGGTGTCAACAAACAATACGACTGAGTATGAAGGGCTGCTTGCCGGTCTTAGGATTGCGGTGGACCTCGGAATCAAGAAACTCGTCATTAGAGGCGACTCGCAACTTGTCGTCAAGCAAGTCAACAAGGATTACCAGAGCCCATTGATGAAGGCCTACGTCGATGAAGTGAGAAAGCTGGAAGAGCGTTTTGACGGTATACAGGCAGAATACATTCCCCGAGCGGAGAATGATATCGCCGATTACCTGTCAAAACGCACTGCCCTCAAGCTACCTGTGGAACTAGGTACCTTTGTGCTTCGGCTAACTCAGCCATCCGTTGATCCATCAACAGAGCAGAACAAGAGGAGAAAATCAGGGCCCGGCAAGTACTTTCCCACCGAGCTCCCCGGAGCCGCCAGCAAGGATGTTGCCGGAGATACTGAGCCCGCCATGGGACGGCTAGCTCCGGCAGAGCATCAAGCTCTTGCCGTCGAGACAGCCGCTCCTGTAGCGGAGGAAATGCCTTTAGTCCTCGCCGTCGAGCCCCAGGCTCCAGCATGGGCATAGCATACCGTCCGATTCCTCCAAACTGGGGAACTTCTTGAAGAGCAGGAAGAAGCGGAAAAAGTAGCCCGTCAATCTGCTATGTACCAGTTCGTCGATGACGTCCTATACAGAAAGAGATCGAACAGTGTGAAATTGAAGTGTATCCCTCAAGAGGAAGGACTGGGGCTGTTGGCAGAGATACATGGAGGCATATGTGGATCCCACATAGGGTCAAGAGCCCTTGCCGGCAAGGCATTTCGGCAAGGCTTCTTCTGGCCCACTGCCCTCCAGGATGCGACGACACTAGTCACCAGGTGTGAAGCGTGTCAGTTCCATTCAAAGAAGCTTCATCAGCCAGCTCAAGCCCTTCAAACCATTCCTCTCTCCTGGCCTTTCTCGGTCTGGGGGCTCGACATACTGGGCCCTTTCCCCCGCACTGTCGGGGGCTTTGAGTAGTTGTACATTGCAATCGACAAGTTCACAAAGTGGCCAGAAGTGGAAGCAGTGAGGAAGGTCACAGCATAGTCAGCCGTCAAGTTCTTCAAAGGACTGGTGTGCCGTTTTGGTGTACCCAATAGGGTTATCACCGACAATGGCACGCAGTTCACAAGCCACACCTTCATGCAATATATTCAAGACCTCGGCAGCAAGGTCTGTTTCGCTTCCGTTGCTCACCCACAAAGCAATGGTCAAGCTGAGAGGGCAAACGCTGAAGTACTGCGAGGCTTAAGGACAAAGACCTTTGACAGGCTGCACAAGAGTGGAAGGCGCTGGATTGATGAGTTGCCGATGGTTCTTTGGTCAATCAGAACAACACCAAATCAAGCCACCGGCCAGACACCCTTTGCCCTGGTATACGGGGCAGAAGCAGTTCTCCCCACGGAACTCATATACGGGTCACCTCGAGTACTCGCTTATGACGAGCTTGAGCAAGAGCAATTGCGGCAAGATGATGCAACGCTCCTTGAGGAAGATCGTCTTCGGGCGGCTGTGAGAGCAGCGCGCTACCAGCAAGCCTTGCGCCGCTACCATAGCCGCAAGGTTCATGCCCAAAGCTTTGAGGAAGGCGACCTTGTTCTTTGGCGCGTTCAATCGGCCAAGAATTCCAACAAGTTGACGCCAAAGTGGGAAGGCCCTTATCGGGTAATACGAGTCACCAGGCCCGACGCAGTCCGCCTGGAGACCGAAGATGCCGTTCCGGTGAGTAACTCCTGGAACATTGAGCATCTTCGCAAGTTTTACCTGTGAGGCGCGGCTTGCTGCCCCCCGGCAAGCCACCTTTTGTATGAGCCTTGCGGATGACGCATGTAACCCTTTGTACAAAGCCAGGCGCAGACCCTGAGCATAAGTAAATGAAGCGCTGGCGCCCTAAGTTATACCATGCATGCTAGGTCGAGTCTCGTCCTTGGTTAGGGTTGATAGTGCTTAGCGGCGACTAACCCCTAGCTTAGAGGTCGAGTGTGCGTCTCTTTGTCTTTCTTTTGTCTTGTTTGGTTCACAGGACACACAGATATCCGTGCTGAACCACTTGGGGAGAAAAAAAGAGGAACAGACCAGCATCTAGCCCCCGACAAGCCAGTATTGCCGGGGGCTGCAAGAGCAAAGATTCACCCACGGCGAACCAGGGTTGCCGGGGACTGCAGCTTCAGATAAGTTCTTCATCCCTTATCATGCATTCCATTATGGACTGAGGTATGTGAAACCTTGTTTTCCCCTAAGATACCGTGCTCCCTTAACTCTAGGCCCTAGGGCTCGTTCCTGGGGCCAAGTTTGGTCATAGTCGCGGCAGCGAAAGGATGAAACAAGGAGCCTGAACCCGCCTCGTCCCTGCCTCCGCCAAAGGCGTGAGGAAGGTCGAGCGAAGTGGGGAGACGGCAAGGCCTATTGCCGGGCAAGGAAATGTTTATCTTGGAGATATCAAGGATTTACTCCTTTTCGTGGGTTCCACCCGCAAACAAATGACCCGGCAAGCATCGCTTTTTCATTAAAAAAACACTCCACTCAGGTACAGTCCATAGGGAATGAAAAACATGAATGATGGGATTACAAGTTTTAAATTCAACAAAGGCCCGAAGGCTTACCAACTAAAAAGAGATAAGGTGCCCGTAATTCCTTTCTTGTCCCTCTCCTCAGGAGGCAGGTCAAGGAGGCGAAAGGGACAAAAGGAGCGCCTAGGCGAGCTACGGGTGGCAGAAGACACCAAGAGAACATCTTGGTGGCCGTCCAAAGGCTGGATGGTGATGGCGGCGCCGAAAGCAGAGCTCGAAGACGAGGCGGCAAGACATCAGCACGCGTCGAAGGCGTCGGTGCCCGTGTACTCCGACTTGACGGCCTTGCCGCCCGCCCTCTTCCTCTTCCGCAGCCTCCCAACGCCAGCCGCCCAAGGAGACGACCCCGAGAAGTTCAAGGAGCCAGCGACACGGATGATGGGGTCGCCGGTGCCGCACAGAGCGGCACCCGACACCTAGTCGGACCCGTCATCCTGCCGCCTACTACCCTCGTCATCGCTGCCGCTGTCCTCCTCGTCACTCCCGCCCGAGGAGGAGTCTTCACTATCAGAAGAGCTCTCCATGCAGCACCTTGCACGGGTCCCAAAACACCCGAAGACCTTGACGGAGAGAAGGCCACCCTCCATCAGCTTAAAATGGAAAGTGAGCCCCTCCGTCAAGCGGTGGATATGAGCAAACGTCTTCCATCCCCGACAAAGATACATCACGTGAGGGGCGGGGAAGTCGATGCAGACCCGCGTGCCACTGATCTCGCAGCCCCTCATGTGCAGCCGCAACGACTCCGGCAGATCCAGCTCCCTCTACCGCGCAAATGGAGTCGGGAGACGAAGGCGACGGCGCGGCGGCCGGCGCAGCCTGACGAAGAACTCACAAGGGTCATCCCCAACATGGCCCTCCATTGGAGGAGGAGCTACTGGCGGAGGCGAGGCCAGCGCGCCACCCCGTTCTCCTCTTCCCGAGCGCCCCGGCCTCACCCACGGCCTCGCCCCTCCCCCTTCCCCTCGCGGCTGGCTCTGCCACCGCAGGCGCAGGAGAAGGAGGGACGCGTTGTCGAGCGGCGACCCTCGCCGCCACTGTTGAAGGACCGGGATTCCCTCTCTCCATGACGGATGGAAGGGAGGAGCAGAAGCTGAAGGAAGAAGAAGATGAAAGAATGCGGGACACCATCCCCCTCCCGCTCTTTATAAAGGATCGGGGTTGGGGCTCGGCCGCCCCGCTTGGCCAATCAAGATACGGAAAGTGCAGGGAGCCAGGACCGACCCGCCTCCACAGTTTGCCACCCCAGGCGCATGGGAGACACGTGGCGGACATACAGAATCGAGGGGACGGGTGAGACGACCACTCCCCACCCCGTGATCGTGGGGAGTGGACGCCTTGAAGACCGCGCCTCAGCCCCATTCAGTAAATGGGCCGCGCCTGCACGCCTCCCTCCATTTATGGGGAAGGCGCGAACCGCCCCTTTACTACGATGTGACGCATGCCTGCGGGAACCAACCCATGCATGCCGCCCACGTCACACGCGCCTCCCCACGCCGCGCCCCGCGCGGGAATCGTGGGAAGCGCAACGCACGAAGAATCTTACCGCGGTAAAAACCGCCCCGCCTGCCTGCGCACCATTTTTGGGCCTAGCCCAACAACGTGTTGCACTTATGTGTGGCCCAGGCTCGGGGGCTCCTGACGGTGTACAAAAAGAGGGGTACACTTTTTGTACCCTATAACTGTGCACGGGCAGTCTGAGCCACGGGCACCACCACACCAAGCAAGGCAAGGGAGGTGAGCCAGGGTAAGACCGAAGCTCAAGAGAACTAGAACGACGCCAAGGCCAAGACCACGAAGAGCAAAGGGGACGAAGCGGACTCCCCTGGCAGGATCCTTGCCGGGAGACAGTTCTAGCAGCCCCGGCAAGACCCTTGCCGCGGCAACTTGTCCCACACCTACGGAGCAAATCACCCTTGAGTCCACTGCCCCCAAAGGGCAAGGATTCGGGAGACATTCCCGTGGCGGCATGCAGATCTTTGTGAAGACATTCAAGATCAGATACGCACTAAGGAGACGACAACCCTTGGCGGGATCCCAGCCGAGGAAGGCCACAAGGCCCCCGGCAAGCGCCTTGCCGGGGATGACAGCAGGCGCCTCGGCAAGACCCTTGCCGGGGCCCCAGCAAGACCCTTTCCGAGGACACCCGCAGGGCCACCATCAGGCCCACACCGACTAAACCTCCACCACCGCATGCATGTAGCTGCCGACCCAACCAGCTGGGCAGGCACCTATGTGGCGGCATGCAGATCTTCGTGAAGACCCACCACTGCGCCACCTCAGCTGCCTGCCTACCTACATGGCATCACAGGCGTCGCTGGCCTGGGCGCGTGTCGACACAAGAAGGAGCGGCGACGGACGAGACAGGTTTCTCCCCCGTCCCCAATAAAGCAAGGACACCTAAGCAAGACGCATTAAATGCGCATTGTCATGTAATGCGAGGGATAACCTCACATCACGGTACCCTTTCCACCTCCTGTGTGCCACTGTGGCAACCCCTTTTTCTATAAAAGGAGGCCCGAGGCGACCAAGAGAAGGATTCGGCTTTTTAGAGTTCCTCACGCCCCATAGCTAGCTCAAGAACACAGATCTACAATCCACCAAAGCAGGAGTAGGGTTTTACGCATCCTCGCGGCCCGAACCTGGATAAATGAACCATGTGCTACCTGTTAGATCCGCTCTTCTCACGACCCCGCGCCCCGCTAACCACAGTAGGGATTCTTGTGATCCCATAGGTGTCGCTCCGCACCGACACGATCTAAGCACCGAACAACGGCGCCTCTGCGTTCAACACACGTGCAGCACGGGGACATCTCCTCCTTCTTGATCTAGCAAGGGGGAAGGAGAAGTTGGGGAAGAACTCCGGCAGCACGACGGCGTGGTGGTGGAGCTTGCAGTTCTCCGGCAGGGCTTCACCAAGCTCAACGGAGGAGGAGGGGGTGTTGGAGAGGGGGAGGGCTGCACCTTGGATGAGGTGTTGCTGCCCTCCCTCCTCCCCTCTATTTATAGGGCGAAGGGGGAAGGGGGCTGGCCCCTCTAGATGAGATCTAGAGGGGGGGAGCGGCCAAGGGGAGGGGGCTTGCCCCCCAAGCCAAGGGGGGCGCCCCCTTTAGGATTTCCCCTCAACCCTAGGCGCATGGGCCCTAGGGGGGATGGCGCCCAACCCACTTAGGGGCTGGTTCCCTTCCACATACAACCCATAGGGCCCTCCGGGGCAGGTGGACCCTCGGAACCCCTTCGGTGGTCCCGGTACAATACCAGCAAACCCCTGAATACTTCCGGTGACCGTATGATGACTTCCCATATATAAATCTTCACCTCCGGACCATTTCGGAACTCCTCGTGACATCCCAGATCTCATCCGGGACTCCTAAAAACATTCAGTAACCACATACTAATTCCCATAACAACTCTAGCGTCACTGAACCTTAAGTGTGTAGACCCTACGGGTTCGGGAACCATGTAGACATGAGCAAGACATCTCTCCGTCCAATAACCAATAGCGGGATCTGGATACCCATGTTGGCTCCCACATGTTCCACAATGATCTCATCGGATGAACCACGATGTCGAGGATTCAATCAATCCCGTATACAATTCCCTTTGTCCATTGACATGTTACTTGCCCGAGATTCGATCGTCGGTATCCCAATACCTTGTTCAATCTCGTTATCGGCAAGTCTCTTTACTCGTTACGTAATGCATGATCCCGTGACTAACTCCTTAGTCACTCTGAGATCATTATGATGATGCATTATCGAGTGGGCCCAAAGATACCTCTCCGTCATACGGAGTGACAAATCCCAGTCTCGATTCATGCCAACCCAACAGACACTTTCGGATATACCCGTAGTGCACCTTTATAGCCACCCAGTTACGTTGTGACGTCTGGCACACCCAAAGCATTCCTACAGTATCCGGGAGTTGCACAATCTCATGGTCTAAGGAAAAGATACTTGACATTAGAAAAGCTTTAGCAGACGAACTACACGACCTGGTGTTATGCTTAGGATTGGGCCTTGTCCATCACATCATTCCCCTAATGATGTGATCCCGTTATCAATGACATCCAATGTCCATGGTCAGGAAACCACGACCATCTGTTGATCAACGAGCTAGTCAACTAGAGGCTTACTAGGGACATATTACGATCTATGTATTCATACATGTATTATGGTTTCCGGTTAATACAATTGTAGCATGAACAATAGACAATTATCATGAACAAGGAAATATAATAATAACCACTTTATTATTGCCTCTAGGGCATATTTCCAACAGTCTCCCACTTGCACTAGAGTCAATAATCTAGTTACATTGTGATGAATCGAACAGCCATAGAGTTCTGGTGTTGATCATGTTTTGCTCGTGGAAGAGGTTTAGTCAACAGATCTGCGACATTCAGGTCCGTATGCACTTTACAAATATCTATGTCTCCATCTTGAACATTTTCACGAATGGAGTTGAAGCAACACTTGATATGCCTGGTCTTCTTGTGAAACCTGGGCTCCTTGGCAAGGGTAATAGCTCCAGTGTTGTCACAGAAGAGAGTTGTCGGTGTCAAAACCGGCGGATCTCGGGTAGGGGGTCCCGAACTGTGCGTCTAGGCCGGATGGTAACAGGAGGCAGGGGACACGAAGTTTTACCCAGGTTCGGGCCCTCTTGATGGAGGTAAAACCCTACGTCCTGCTTGATTAATATTGATGATATGGGTAGTATAAGAGTAGATCTACCATGAGATCAGAGAGGCTAAACCCTAGAAGCTAGCCTATGGTATGATTGTATGTTGTGATTGTTGTCCTACGGACTAAAACCCTTCAGTTTATATAGACACCGGAGAGGGTTAGGGTTACACAAGGTCGGTTATAAAGGAGGAGATATCCATATACGTATTGCCTAGCTTGCCTTCCACGCCAAGTAGAGTCCCATCCGGACACGAGACGAAGTCTTCAATCTTGTATCTTCATAGTCTAACAGTCCGGCCAATGGAGATAGTCTGGCTGTCCGGAGACCCCCTAATCCAGGACTCCCTCAGTAGCCCCTGAACCAGGCTTCAATGACGATGAGTCCGGCGCACACTATTGTCTTCGGCATTACAAGGCGGGTTCCTTCTCTGAATACATCACAAAAGAATTTGAATACGAGGATAGTGTCCGACCCTGCAAAATAAGTTCCACATTCCACCGCAGAGAGAATAATTGTTTCGCAGATCTAATTTGCTGGCTTGTTTTGGCAGCACGACGTTATGTTATGGCCCGGTGATTATTCAAACCGTTTCTTTTAACCAACCCCACACATAACACGAGGCGGTTTCTTGACACGTCTTGCCGAAGCGGAGATCGTGTTCCCCCAGTTACGGGATTCTCATTAATGCGGTCGTGGGTAACCCAACCGTGTCTAGGACTAGATTATAGGCAAGTCCCAAACGGCTACGGAGAGGACGCTTGATATTCACCCTCTTTATGAGGGGACAAGGTTTTCGCTTTTTCCCTCTTGTGCTCGATCGAACCCTTCCCCCACCTCGAGTTCTAACACCCAAAGCCCAGGTTAGGTGCTCCGGATCTTCAATCATGTCCGGATCCAGCCTTCAAGGCCGATGGATGCCCTCCTCCGTTACGAAAGAGGACATTAAGAAGTTGAGGGATGCCAGATACCTGACCGCCGAGGTTTCGCATCGGCTGCCTGCTCGAGGGCAGATCGTCCCTACTCTCGAACCCAACGAGAACGTTGTGTTCGTATCCCACTTCCTCCGAGGTCTAGGCCTCACTCTGGATCCTTTCGTTAGGGGTTTGACGTTCTATTACGGGCTAGATTTCCACGATCTAGCTCCGGACTCCTTTCTCCACATCTCAACATTTATTTTCATGTGTGAGGCCTTCCTTCGCGTTACCCCTCACTTCGGCCTGTGGCTCAAGACCTTTGAAGTAAAGCCGAAGATGATCGAGGGGCAACATGTAGCGTGCGGATGTGCATCAATAGGTAAGATGGCAGGAGCTCCATGGCCGAAAGGTTCCTTTCTAGAGGTGTCCGAATTATGGCAACGGGAGTGGTTTTACGTCACGGCTCCTAGAAGTGCCAAGTGGGCGGCTGCCCCCGCTTTCCGCTCGGCCCCCCCACCACAACTGATGTCATGGATTAGCAGAGGTCTGAGCTGGGGTCCAGCCAAGGACGTGCCTATACTGCAAAGCCGCATCCGAGATCTCTTCGAGGGAGATTTTAATTTGGTTGCGGTAATACAAGTTATGCTAGTTCGTCAAGTCCAGCCTTGCAAACGCCGGCCCCTTCGCTTGTGGGAGTTCAACCCAGAGGGACCACGTGCCATTCAAAGTTTCCTCGGCCTGACGCACGAGGAGATGTACAAGTCATTCTTCGGACCTCAAGTAGAATGTCCGGATATTACCGAGGACATGGGCCTGAGCAGTAACCGTGCCGCCGAACAAGTAAGAAATCCTCTAGCCGAACACACTGTCTTTTATTTGAAGTTATTTCTGAGAGTTCACTTTTTGGCCAGGACTGGATAACAAAGGCGAAGATGATTCGGTGTTTGGCCCCCCTCCCTGAGGGTTTGGAAAATCCGGTATTGGAAAAGATGCTCTAGGTCGCACCTTGCCCGGAGCCCTTGAAGGAAGATACCGGGGGGGGGATAATACGGGCGGACGCGGGCCCCCGTCGCAGCCCGTTCCAACCGAGGGAACGAGCGTGTCACAACCCTAGAATTTGTTTGCAAATAGTTGCACAAGCATCCATGCATCATGTCTAACTTTAATTGAAATCTTGAAATGGGGATGTTCAAACCCTAGCACCACTTGAATCAACTAGGTTCAACTAAAATTTGCATTCAATGAAACCAAAATGATCCTTATTGATATTTGGTATTTTTGGCAAGGGCTTTGTTCCAAACCAAAAATAATGAACATTTTTAAGGAATTATTTCGGGCATTGAATTTAAATCAATATTGTATTTGGATTTGGTTTTATATTCTTAATATATGGAATATAATTTCAGATAACTCTGAAATAATTTATGTGCCTTTGGATAATTCCATTGTGCAATATAAAATATTCAGAGGAATGTTGTCACTGTTTTCAATTTGTTTGGAGTTCAAAACAGTGGCAAAATGAATTAATAAAGGAAAACAGAACAGAAATAAAACAGAGCAGGGAAACTTACCTGACGCTCACCTGCAGCAGAGCCGGCCCATCTTCCGTTTTGGCTGAGCCCACCACCGCAAACCCCCTCACCCCGTCGTCTACCTCTGCTACTGGCAGAGGCGTGTCGCCCGCATGCGCAGCTACGTCCACTTCCTGCTTCGCGCTGGAGGCCCATCCTTCTCCCTGATCCTGCGCTTGGAGATGCCCTGGAGCCCCTCTGTCCTCCTCCTGCTTCTCTGGCCCCTCTCCCCCTCTCCAGCTCCTCCACGAGCTCCGTCCGAGAGATGCAGCCAGCCGCCGTCGCGCGTACGCGTAGCCACCATTCCCCTCTCGCCGCATCGCCATGTCCAGAAGCTCCTTCGTCGCGCACCTCGTCTCCACGCCGAAGGAAACAAGCCAGAGTGCTCCGTTTTGCCGCCATCTTTGTCATCTTCACCGCCAGACGCCGGAGATCTCCCTCGCCGCTCCGCTTGCTCCGGTGCTTCCCCAAGCTCGTTGACCCGCCCATCGTGCTCACTGTGAGGCCACGGTCCGAACCCCCCTTTCCTTCTCCTCGCTTGCACGCCGTAGCCGCTGCTTCGCCAATGACCGTAGCTGCCGCCGCCTAAGCTCGTCGCCGGGATCGATTCCGGCCACCCTTCGCCCAAACGCAGCCATCACTAGATGTGCGCGAGCGCTAGCAAGCTACAGCAGCAAACCACGCTCAAAACGGCGCCCCGTGGGTAATTTCCGAGCCCCTCCGCCGTGACTGCCGTCGCCGGCGGCTAACCGCCGGTCATTTTGACCGGGTTTGACCACCCTTTGACTCCCTGGAGTCATTGACATGTGGGCCCAGTCCCTGGTCAAAGCTAGGTTAGTTGCTAATTTAACCTCTAATTAGTTAGTTAACTAAAACTGTGCCACTGACGTGCGGGACCTGCGTGTCAGGTTTGACCCTAGACCGGGCCTTTGACCAGCTGACGTAAGGATGACGCGATGCTGACGTCATGAAGCTTTTCTAGATTTAAAATAAATCTAAATGATTTATTTATTTTCAGAAAATAGCTAAAACTTCTAAAATTCATAGAAAATTATCTATAACTCCAAATAAGATAAATTATGTATGTAAAATGATCAGAAAAATCCAATCTATCCATCTGTACCATTTTCATGCATGTTAGAACAACTTATAGCTGCTGAATTGGACAAATCAATAAATGGCATTTGAAATGCCTTATGTGGAGTTTGAATTTGAACCTTGGGTTCAAACCAACTACACTTAATTGTGTTGCTACTTGCATTAGGCCAAATCACATCATATTGCCATGTCATGATCATGCATCATATTGTTGCATTGCATTGATTGTGTTCCCTCTTGTTTGCCGATGGTTGTTCCCCCTCGGTAGGTGTATGTTTTGGCGATGAGTTCGATGACACCGATGAAGAGCTATATCATCTTCAGAAGTGCCAGGCAAGCAAAACCCCATTGTTCATTCCGATACAATCCCACTCTCTCGCTCCTGCTCTCTTTTACTGCATTAGGACAACAACGATTCAACTGTTACATGCTGCGGTAGTTGAACCCCTTTCCCTTGCATGACATGTCATTGCCACAGTAAATAGATGAAACCCACTAGCATGAGTAGGAGTTGTTTGAGCCCTGATGTGCCTACTCATTCATGCTTGTTGTCATGCCTGCTACTGCTTAGAGTTGAGTCAGGTCTGATTCATCGGGAATGAATTGGAACATGGTGAACATGTCCTACCATTGAGAGCTAAGTGTGTTAACACGATTTGGTAAAGGTAGTGGTGAGAGGCCATGTAGGAGTACATGGTGGGTTGTCTCATTGCAGCCGTTCTCAGGAACTGAGTTCTGTGTTTGTGATCCATGAACAGTTACTACCACACATTGGGTTCCGGTAACTCGGCCCCTCTCGGCTGATTAATCAACTCGATCTCTGTCCAGGAGTTGCAACTAGTTTCTGGTGTTTGTAGGTAGTGTTAGTAGTCTACCAAGTGGCACCCGGTACAGGTGGGCTTGGGATAGACTAGGCACAGTGGCATGGTGTACCAAGTGGCACCCGGATGGTGGGCTTGGGAACCCTACTCACATCGTTTGGGGCCGTGAGCGACACCCCGGCCGGATCTCCTTGCGGATGGAACCCGAATAGGCGATAAACCTGGACTAGAGACTTGTTGGTTAGTCAGGTCGTGGCCGACACCCTCGCCTGGCTTCCGCTTGAAGGTTGCCGAGATACATGACGTGTACAGGGCGATAAGTGGCGAGAGCGTGTGTGAAGAAGTACACCCCTGCAGGGTTATCTTTATCTATTCGAATAGCCGGATTCCTCGGATATGGAAACTTGGACCCCTTGTATAGTTCATAGACAAGTGAAAGTGGATACTCTAAAACTCGCAAGAAAAGCGTGAGTGCTATGGATGGCGTTCTCGCAGGGAGATGGGAGTGGATCCATAGTGGAGTATTGATATGGTGAATTTGTGGACTCGTGTGCACCACCTCAAAAGAGTTACTTGCAGTCGTAGTTCAGGTTTGCCACTGAGTCAAAGCTGGCTTGCTGCAGTTAAACTCCACCACCCCCTTTGTTGATACTGATGCATATGTAGTTAGTTCTGATGTAAGTCTTGCTGGGTACATTTGTACTCACGTTTGCTTATTTTATGTTTTGCAAAGAGACTTCAGTCTCGCTAGTAGTTCCAAGTGGACTTCGACGTTTAGCTTGTTACCTCAGCTATGATCTTGTACCCTTGGGAGGGTCTTGTAGATAGTCAGGCTTCTGAGCCTTCTTCATTTGTAGTTGTCTGTACTCAGACAAGTTAAGCTTCCGTATGTGCTTTGACTTGTATGCTCTGAATGTTGGGTCATGAGACCCATGTTTGTAATATCTCGCTCCTCGGAGCCTAATGAATAAATACTTGAGTCGTAGAGTTGTGTTGTGATGCCATGTTGTATTTACACATATCAAGCATATTGTGTGTATGATTGAAATGCTTGGTATGTGTGGGATCCGACACCCTAGTTGTTTATCCTTGGTAGCCTCTCTTATGGGGAAATGTAGTCTTGTGCTTCCATGAGCCATAGTAGTCCGCTATAGCCTGGTTCACCGGAGTCCTGCTAGCCCAGCACTACTGCTTCGGAGCACTTGACTGGCCGGCATGTGATTCACTTCGTTCCTGTGTCTGTCCCTTCGGGGAAATGTCACGTGGTGACATCCGGAGTCCTGCCTAGCCTGCTATAGCCTAGGTTCCCGGAGTCCTATTAGCCCAGTGCTACAGCCCGGATTCGCACACAGCTGACCGACATGCTCGATGTTGATTCATGTATGCCTGTTCCCGTAAGTTAGTGCCACTTTGGGTTCACAACTAGTCATGTCGACCCGGGTTCTCTGTCATATGGATGCTAGTGACACTATCATATACATGAGCCAAAAGGCGCAAACGGTCCCGGGCCATGGTAAGGCGACACCCGTGGGAATACCGTGCGTGAGGCCGCAAAGTGATATGAGGTGTTACCGTCTAGATTGATGTGACTTGGAATCGGGGTCCTGACAGAGCGTCACCACGAAGGAGGACGACCGGGGGAGGAAATGGACTGCTTCCGAGGATCCGGAAGCCGAAGCCTCCAAACGGGAGAAGAAGTCTCCCACAGACGGTCCTGCCTCGGGGGGTGCTTTTGCCGCACAAAGTCCATGGGGGGATCAGCCCTCCAACGAGTCGTAAGTGTTCCAAAATACTTTAATAGTAAAGGTATGCTATCTTTTTCCTCTAAGAAAATAACCACCGCATATATCTTGCAGTTCGGGCCTTAGCCCCTCTCAAATGAGCTCGTCTTCAGGGGATCTTCTTCCAGAGATGATGGAGAGCAAAACGCCTCCCCCGAACTCCTCCGCTCCAGAAGCGGGCGACCCCGAAGTGGCGTCACGGAGGGCCTCTCCGGATCCGGTGAGGCCAGAAGATAATCCCGTAGACCCCCGAAGTCCCCAGTGTTCAGCTCCCGAAGAGAGCGTACAAAAGAGTCCGGCACCGTCTGGTGTGCGGTCGGACGTTCTGAGGGAGTTGGTGGGGCGAGCGGCCATCTCAAAAGAACACCGTATGCTGGTGGGTACGGTGATGGAGAGAATCTCGTCCGCTGAAAGCGGATTACATGAAGCCGTTATGAGTCTACTGACAGGCTTTGAGGTACGTGAGATAATATGTGATAGTACTGCACATGTTAGGTGTGCCCTGTGTAGATAGTAGCCCCTGAGACTGTGGTTGTCATCGAGAACGGCGGCGAACAGAGGATCATATTCCCAGGCAATAACCAGACTGCCCCTATGTGCAGGTGGTGGAAGCTCTGGTGGCTAGCTGGACTAGTGAGTTTGCCAAATTAAAACGACAACTGGATGCGGCAGACGCCGACATCGAGCTTGTTAACAAGAGGCTTGACGAGGCATAGGGTAAGTGTTATTATCCGGTGAACGCCACATAGTAAGAGCAGCATGACGCCAGTATCTTTAATATGTTGTGACTGCAGATGGAGCTGCCACCGTGGAAGCCTTGCGGGCAGAACTTGCCCGAGCCAAGGAACAAGCAAGGATTAGTAATGCAGCTGCTTTGAAGGCGGTCAAAGAGTTGAAAGCCAAGAAGGCCGCACATTGCAAGAGCCAAGAGAAGATGGCCAAGATGGCCGTAGAATTAAAAGACACCGCCGACCATTGCCGGGTCCTTGAAAAAGAAAACCGAGCGAAGGCAACGGACCTTGAGAAGGCCGCGGCAGCGGACAAAGACACCCGTTCTGCTATGAGAGCGAAGAAGGAGGAGCTGCGGGAAGCCAGGGATATTGCGGCTAGGAAACCCTTCATGTTACGGAGGAAGTTCGGAGATCCACGGTATGCCCCTCTGGATCGGCTGTGGAGTTCGGCAGATGCGTATATGGATTTGGCGGCGAGCACTGCCGATGCGGCCAAGTACTTCCAAGGTCAGACAGATCGTGAAGTGGACAAGCTATTCTGGATGCAATTCCACGTTCCAGAGCATCTGCTTTCATTGACTGACCAGCTAGCCGAATGGGCCGAACTGAATAGGTTGTCCGGACTCGCCATAAGGTCTGTTGTGGATCAGCTATGGCCGGAAAGGCCAAAGCCGAACAGCTATTTCAGCTTAGTGCAACAGTTCCTTGATGCGGTGCCGCGCATTAATGCGATGAAGAGGTCGGCGTGCATAGAAGGCTCGCGGATGGCCCTTGCCCGTGTTGAAGCATACTGGGCGGAGATGGACGCTACCACTGTTGCGGCGCAGGGTTCGGCCATAGGCCGGGTGGCTGCCGAGCACTATTACGAGGAGGTTCTCGAGGGTGCTTGTTTGATAGAGGCCCAGTGCTTGAAGAATATTATGTTTGAGTGATATGTATTCTCATTGTAAGCACAATGCTTTTATGAAGTTTTTATAAGGTTATGTTTATACTTTTTCCTGAAAGTAGTATGATGCCTCCTGTGCGGCTGTTTATGTATACCTGTGTATAACCTGAAAGATTGCAGCCGTCGGCTTCAACCCCCATGCATATAATGCGGAGGTGCTAGCAAAAAACGCGTGTTCACACTTAACCCAACGTCTTGGTCCTATTAAGGAGGTGATAGCGCAGTGAGCGAGGCAACCAGACTATAATGCTTTAACACTTTCACTTAGCCATAGGAGTTTGACAGTGGGGCTACTAGATAGCCCCTGGTGGCTCCGCACTCTCCCGATCGCGGGGTGCGTACATGCCTGGACGGAAAACGGCCCTTCGTTAAGGCGGAGGAATTCTAACATTCCGATAGGTCACCGAGTGGTTGACCAGTCTCACGCTATATCATGATAGTCAGTTTTCGGCTTTCTCTACTGAGGTGCTCGTCCGGATGAACCAGGGCACAATCGCAGTAGTTCTCCTGGTGCTACCTTAGCCGGTAAAGCGGAACGCAAGGCACCAAAACACAGGAGCCGGGAAAACCCAACATTTGACCAAAGACAATGATTCAGAGCTGATGCATATAAGACCAAACTCGCGACGCCGAACACTCCCTAAGGTATTCGGTCTATATGGTATAAACCGGGCCTAAATAGTGCCCTTCGTAAGAAGCCCCTTGTGTCCAGGTACATGCATTATTCTGACGTGGCCACATGCCAAGACATCAGCATCCTATTCAACTATGCTGAGAATTTGGTGGGTATGTATCAACAAGAGACAGTAAAAAAGGTTTACGCAGGGTCTTAATCTAAAGAGAATCCTTGGAGCGGGTCCCTGCTGCACGTCTGCGCCTGTGTCTCCGTTGTGCCGTATCCTGGACGGGTGTAGCACGATGATCATCTGTAAAAGAGAGGAACTTAGGTGAAAAAGTTGTCGTGCCAAAGGATAGTTTTTAAGGGAACCAAGTATAATTCAAGATGAGTAAAATTTGCCACTTGTCTGCGCGCGTTGAGCCCCTTGTATAGGGGTGTGACCATTGATCCGGTATGAATTACATATAGCTGTGCCGGACTTGTCTAACCGTGTCTGAGGTCTTGACGACCTGTTAAATGCTTTAATTGGTGAGGCCGTTTTTAGTGTGCGGCTGCCAAGGTAGCCGCACTCTCTTCGGCGCGCAAAGATCGCTTAATACTTCCGTTTACTGTAATGATGCCACATGGACCGGGCATCTTGAGTGTGAGGGAAGCGTAGTGCGGTATTGCATTAAAGCGAGCGAAAGCTTCGCGTCCGAGTAGTGCTTGATAGCCACTTTGGAACGGAGCGATGTGGAAGGTTAAATGTTCGCTACGGAAGTTATCGGGGGAGCCGAATATAACTTTTAGTGGCAGGGAGCCCATGCAATGAGCCCCTGGGCCTGGCGTTACTCCTTTAAAGGTAGTATTGCTATGTCAAATTTTTGTTGGGTCTATCCCCATTTCGTGGATTGTATCCTGATATATCAGGTTTAGACTGTTGCCACCGTCCATCAGGACTCGTGTGAAGTGATATCCGTCAATTATTGGGTCAAATACCAGGGCAGCCCATCCTGTACGCCGGATACTTGCTGAGTAATCAGGATGGTCGAAAGTGATCGGTTGAGACGACCAGTGGTAGGACTCCGCGGTGATAGGCACTTGGGCATATTTTTCTGGGACTGCCGTTTTGTTTCTTCCCTTGATCACGTGTAACACGTTTACTGTTTTGACTTCTGGTGGGAATTTCTTTTGCTCCCCAATGTCTTGCTTGAGAGGCTCATCCTCATCTTCGCTTGGTGTATCCTCCCCCTTGTGTACGACGTTGAGCTTACCGGACTGCTTGAAGACCCAACATTCTCTGTGGGTATGATTAGCAGGTTTACCAGGGGTGCTATGGATTGGACATATTTGGTCTAGAATTTTGTTTAGGTTGGACAGTTCATATCTAATGCCTTTAGAGGGCGGCTTTTGCTGACCTGGCCGAGAGCTTTTGAATCCGGCGTTTACTGCCGTGCTCTTCGTGTTGTCTTCTTTGTTTCGGCGTTTGTTACTGCTGTTGCGCCGTGATTTCCCGTTTCCATCTCTAACTTCAGATGTAATGGGGTCGCTGGTGCTGCATCTGGCTAGCCAGCTGTCCTCACCCACGCAAAAGCGGGTCATGTGGCTTGTTAATGCTGCCATTGTTCTCGGCTTTTCTTGGCCGAGGTGTCTAGTGAGCCATTCGTCACGGACGCTATGCTTAAAAGCTGCCAAGGCTTCGGCGTCCGGACAGTCGACAATTTGGTTCTTTTTAGTAAGAAACCCGTTCCAAAGTTTTCGGGCTGACTCTCCGGGTTGTTGAGTTATATGACTCAAATCGTCCGCGTCCTGAGGTCGGACATAAGTCCCTTAAAAATTTGCCCGAAAAGCGTCATTGAGCTCTTCCCAGCTTCCAATGGAGTTTTCGGGGAGGCCTTTAAGCCAGTGACAAGCTGGCCCTTTGAGCTTGAGGGGTAAGTACTTGATGGCGTGGAGATCATCTCCTCAAGCCATATGGATATGGAGGATATAATCCTCAATCCAGACCCCCAGGGTCTGTTGTTCTGTCGTATGCCTCTATGTTTACGGGTTTGAATCCCTCTGGAAATTCATGGTCCAGCACCTCATCAGTGAAACATAGGGGGTGTGCGGCACCCCTGTATCTAGCTGTACCATGTTGTTCGGATGTTTGTTGTGTTACATTGTATGCTGGGGTGCGCTTGCGTGGTCCATAGATGGATCTGGTCGTGCCGTCCTTTTGGTGCGAGCCCTCGCGTGGATCGCGTATTGGCTTGTGAGTGGCGTTGTTTGCCGCTCGATGTTGGCCGTGAGGCCGTCTATCTGGCCAGGTGGCTGTTTTGATTTTTGGTTGTGGGGGGTCTGAGGCCTCCTCATCGAATTCAGGTAGCAACTTCCGCTTTGGGTAGCTCTTGGTGGGGCGATTGTCACCGTACCTCGCTGCTGTGTTGAGTATTTTACTCCATCTGATTTGGAGTGTGTCTTGCACAACCTTGAGCCTTTGCTTCTGCTTTTTCAGACTCCTCGCGGTGGCAACGAGCCTTTGACGGGCATTCTGCTGCTCCGGGTGCCTGTCCGGCGTTATGTCGTCCGAACTATTATCTTTGACAGAATGGGTTTGTTCGGTTTGATTCTCCGTATTACCGTGGTTCGGCAGTGGTTCGCCCTGCTCCAACGCTGGGTCTGTATGATCATTATTTCTGTCGAGGCGGGATTTGGGGCGGCGCTTGCGCCACCGCTTTGACTGCTTCTCGAGGGAACAAGCCTTCGGTGCATCCTTCCATTCCTCGTCGTTGTCTTCTTTTGGTGTGTCCACCATGTATACGTCATATGATGAAGTGGACGTCCAGCGCCCTATGGGCGGTGGTTCCTTTTCGCCTCCCGCATCGTCGTCCATACCGTCGATGTCTTCAGAGTCAAAGTCGAGCATGTCGGTTGAGTCATCGACAGTGGCTATTAAGTGGGTGGTGGGTGGGCGTCGAATTTCTTCGTCGTCCGCATCCCAATCCTGTTGGCCGTAATCCGTCCAGGGCTCTCCTGACAAAGAGAGAGACCTTAGTGAATTCAGAATGTCGCCGAAGGGCGAGTGCTGAAAGATATCCGCGGCGGTGAATTCCATGATCGGCGCCCAATCGGATTCGATTGGCAGGGGCGCGGGTGGTTCAGAGTCAGAAAAAGAGTCTGGCACCTTGGAGTCACGGGCTGCGCAGAGGGTTATGCTGGTGTTTGGCTCGATCGCCGTTGAGACTGCAGCCCCTGAGGCGGTGTCTAACCACCCGTCCTCGATTGGCGCAGTTGGCTCCAAGCTAAGGGTCGGAGCCGATGCGGGCGCGGCCTCTGGGGTACTGTTCGGCGGCAGAGCTAGGTCATACCCATCGCGACAGTGCGGCGTGCCCGGCTGTGGCTTGAATCGGTCGAAGATCAAGTCTCCGCGGATGTCGGTCGTGTAGTTCAAACTTCCAAATCTGACCTGACGGCCAGGGGCGTAGCTTTCAATATGCTCCAGATGGCCAAGCGAATTAGCCCGCAGTGCAAAGCCGCCGAATACGAAGATTTGTCCGGGGAGAAAAGTCTCACCCTGGACCGCATCACTATCAATGATAGTAGGAGCCATCAAGCCTAACGGCGACGACACAGAGGAACTCTCAATGAAAGCACCAATGTCGGTGTCAAAACCAGCGGATCTTGGGTAGGGGGTCCTGAACTGTGCGTCTAGGCCGGATGGTAATAAGAGGCAGGGGACACGAAGTTTTACCCAGGTTCGGGCCCTCTTGATGGAGGTAAAACCCTACGTCCTGCTTGATTAATATTGATGATATGGGTAGTACAAGAGTAGATCTACCATGAGATCAGAGAGGCTAAACCCTAGAAGCTAGCCTATGGTATGATTGTATGTTGTGATTGTTGTCCTACGGACTAAAACCCTTCGGTTTATATAGACACCGGAGAGGGTTAGGGTTACACAAGGTCGGTTACAAAAGAGGAGATATCCATATACGTATTGCCTAGCTTGCCTTCCACGCCAAGTAGAGTCCCATCTGGACACGAGACGAAGTCTTCAATCTTGTATCTTCATAGTCTAACAGTCCGGCCAATGGAGATAGTCCGGCTATCCGGAGACCCCCTAATCCAGGACTCCCTCAAGAGTCATCGGGCCCGATGAGGGAGTCCTGGACTAAAGGGTCCTCGAGCGTCCGGCCTGTTAGCCATGGGCCAGACTGATGGGCTGTGAAGATGCGAAGACCGAAGACTACACCCGTGTCCGGATGGGACTCTCCTCACGTGGAAGGCAAGCTTGGCGACCGAATATGTAGATTCCTTTCTTTGTAACCGACCTTGTGTAACCCTAGATCCTCCCGGTGTCTATATAAACCGGAGGACTTAGTCCGGAGAGGGAGAGCCATTATCATAACCATACAAGCTAGGAATCTAGGGTTTAGCCATTACGATCTCATGGTAGATCAACTCTTGTAATACTCATATTCATCAAGATCAATCAAGCAGGACGTAGGGTATTAGCTCCATAGAGAGGGCCCGGACATTGGTATAACATTGTGTCCCCTGTCTCCTGTTACCATCGACCTTAGACGCATAGTTCGGGACCCCCTACCCGAGATCCACCGGTTTTGACACCGACATTGGTGCTTTCATTGAGAGTTCCACTGTGCCGTCATCAAGAGGTTCAATGGCTCCTTCAACCATTGAAAGTGCAACTATCCCTGGGTGGTTTTGGTAATTCCTAACAATATATAGCTCATTAAGCTAATGCTACTTGAAGATAAATATTTCAGGAAAAGCTCAATGATTGGCATGGCATGGATTAGAAAGTGGACCCTCAAAATGCTAAGGACAAAAGATTGGCTCAAGCTCAAAGCACAAGACTCTACATTTTACTTTTAGTGATCCAAGATCACATTGAGTCCATAGGAAAAGCCAATACAATTAAAAGGGGGTGAGGTGTTGCTTAATGAGTTGCTTGCTCAAAATGCTTAGTGATATGCTCCAAAAACCCTCAACCACTTTCTCATACCCACATATGTCCCAAACCAAAAGTCAAACTCGGCCTCACCGAAATCTTCTATCCGGCGCCACCAAGTTCACTTGACATAGCTACTGCCAGAAACCCTAGTCACTTCGATCTCACCGATAGGGATCTCGGTCTCACCGAGATATGATTGCAAACTCTTTATTTCCCTTCATAAAGTTTTGGTCCAATCGAGATGAGAGATCGGTCCCACCGAGATTGCAATGCAAACTCTCTGTTTCCCCTTCGTAACGTTTCGGTCTAACTGAGATGAGCGAATCGGTCCCACTGAGTTTGCCTGACCAACTCTCTGTTTGCCTATTACCAAAATTGGTCCCACCGAGTTTGTGTAATCGGTCTCACCGAGATTACATTATGCCCTAACCCTAATGGAATCGGTCCCATCGAGTTGACATGTCGGTCCCACCGAAATGCCTAACGGTCACATTATGAACCAAATCGGTCCGGCCGAGTTTTATGATTCGGTCCCACCGAGTTTGGTGATTTGTGTGTAACAGTTAGATTTTGTGTGGAGGCTATATATACCCATCCACCCACTCTTAATTTGTAGAGAGAGCCATCAAAATATGCCTACACTTCCAACATACATTTTCGGAGAGAGAACCACCTACACTTGTGTTGAGGTCAAGATATTCTATTCCAACCACATAAATCTTGATCTCTAGCCTTCCCCAAGTTGCTTTCCACTCAAATCATCTTTCTACCAACTCCAATCCTATGAGAGGGAGTTGAGTGTTGATGAGACTATCACTTGAAGCACAAGAGCAAGGAGTTCATCATCAACACACCATCTATTACTTTTTGGAGAGTGGTGTCTCCTAGATTGGTTAGGTGTCACTTGGGAGCCTCCGTCAAGATTGTGGAGTTGAACAAAGGAGTTTGTACGAGCAAGGAGATCGCCTACTTCGTGAAGATCTACCCTTGTGAGGCAAGTCCTTCATGGGCGATGGCCATGGTGGGATAGACATGGTTGCTTCTTCGTGGACCCTTCGTGGGTGGAGCCCTCCGTGGACTCGCGCAACCGTTACCCTTCGTGGGTTGAAGTCTCCATCAACGTGGATGTACGATAGCACCACCTGTCGGAACCACGCCAAAAATCTCCGTGTCTACATTGCGTTTGCTCCCTCCAAACTCCTCCCTTTACCTTTATATGCAACTGTTTTACATTCCGCTGCTATACTCTTAGAATTGCACGTGTATGTTGATTACTTGTTTGTGCTAAGTTGCTAAAATCTACCAAAACTTAAAATTGGTAAAAGGCTAGGTTTTTAGTTGGTCAAGTAGTCTAATCACCCCCCTCTAGACATACTTTCGATCCTACAAGTGGTATCAGAGCTTTGGTCTCCATTTTCCTTGACTTCCATAGCTTTGGTGATCATAGTGTTGGTTTCACAACCTAGGAGAGTATGGCGTCTAGTGAGGGAAATTACCACCGTAGAGGTCCTTACTTTGATGGTACTAATTTTGCTAGTTGGAAGCATAAGATGAAAATGCATATTCTTGGACATAACCCCGCCGTTTGGGCTATTGTGTGTATTGGCTTGCAAGGTGAATTCTTTGATGGGAGAGAACCGAACCGTGAGGCTAGCGCAGAAGAGTTGAAGATGCTGCAATACAATGCTCAAGCTTGTGATATTCTCTTCAACGGATTGTGCCCCGAAGAATTCAACAAAATCAGCCGTCTTGAGAATGCAAAGGAAATTTGGGATACTTTGATTGATATGCACGAAGGTACCGACTCCGTCAAGGAATCCAAATTGGATGTGCTTCAAAGTCAACTTGATAAGTTCAAAATGAAGGACGGTGAAGGTGTCGCTGAAATGTACTCTAGGCTTGCTCTCATCACAAATGAGATTACCGACTTAGTAAGTGAAGAGATGACCGATAGATTCATCATCAAGAAGATCCTAAGAGCCTCGGATGGAAAATATGACACCGTGTGCACGTTTATCCAAATGATGCCCAATTACAAAGATCTCAAGCCAACGGAAGTCATTGGAAGGATTGTTGCTCATGAGATGCCACTCAAGGATAAGGAAGAGCTTCACAACAAGTCAAGTGGTGCTTACAAATCCTCATGTGATGCTCCCACATCATCAAGTGAGAAACAAAACTTCAATGAAGAATTGAGCCTAATGGTGAAGAACTTCAACAAGTTTTACAAGAATAGAAGCAAGGAAAGAAGTTCCAAGTCAAGGTCCTACAATGGCAAAAGATCTTCGAGTCGTGAACGAAATTAGTACAATTGTGGAAGACCCGGACACTACTCCAATGAGTGTACGACTCCCTACAAAAGAAGAGAAGATTCTCCCAAAAGAAGGAGTAGGAGAGAAGAATCACCACCAAGAGAGAGAAGGAGTAGAGATGACCGCTATGAACGAAGAACATCATGAAGAAGTAAGGATTCGGAAAGGAAGGACAAATGATCAAGGGGCTACACAAAATGAAGACATCAAGCTCACATTGGTGAATGGGTATCCGGCTCCGATTCCAACGATCACTCCGAGAGAAGTTATCACTCCGACCCCGAATATACTCAAGATGAAGGTGTTGCCGGTCTAGCACTTGTGTCAACCAACTCCTATGACATATTTGAGTTACCAAATGAAGGAATTGGAAGATGCTTCATGGCTAAAGGCCCAAAGGTATCACACCCCGAGTATGTTGATTTCAATAGTGATGAAGATGACTTGCTAGGTGATGATGATTTACTTGTTGACAATTCTAGTGATGAAAACTATGATGAACTTGCTATTAATCATGCTAATCAAGACAAAACGAATAACGATGGTAAGAAGGAGATTGAGCGTCTAACTAAAGAGCTAAACACTCTTAAGTTAGCTCATGAAACTACCTTGGAAAATCATCAAGAACTTTTAAAGACTCATGAGAAGTTACGCTTCGAAAAGCTCAACCTTGAGCAAGAGCATGGGTTCTTAAAAGCGATCAACTATGATCTTCGCAAGAAAAGTTCTTCTTACATTGCCAAGCGTTTACTCTTGTCTACTTACATGTCACAAGTTAAATCTAGCAACAAGAGTAAGAAAGATTCTTCTTCTAGTAGTAACAATAATCATGCTAAACCCAATGATGTTGCTCCTAGTAGTTCTCTTGATTCCACTAATGATTCTCTTAGCCAAGTTACACTTGAGCAATAAAATAGCTTATTGAAGGGAATTATATAGAAAGGTGTTTACAAGAGCCTTGCCGGAAGTAAGCAATTTGAGGAAATTGTACGCAAGCAAGGAAGACACCGGAAGAATCAAGGTGTTGGTTTTGAACGAAAGTTCAATGCCAATGGAGTTTAGTGGGAATAAGATCAATACCCCAAGATGAAATTTGTTCCTCAACGAGATAAGTATGATCCTACTTCTTTCCAAGGAACACAAGCTCAAGATGATCTTCCACCACAAGACCACAAGCAAGAAGGCAAGGACAAGCTTCAAGAGGAGATTGATGCATTTGAGGAAGCTCCCAAAGCCTTGGTCAAGTGGGTTCCCAAGAATACATCAAGTTCTACTTCATCAAGTATGACTACAACTCCAAGGATTTCCATCAAGATGGTGTGGATCCCCAAGAATAAGAACTAGAGAGTTCTTGAGGGTGACTCCGCCAACATAATTCACTCATATCATTTTGGCGAGGACAAGCGCAAACAACTTCCATATCTTGCACTAGTTCAAGTAGCCACAAACCCTCTTGTTGGTAAGACAAGGGACAAGGTAACCTAATGCTTTCATGGACATCATCCTATGTGAACATCACTCTATGTCTATGGATATTCTTTTTGTTCCTTGTGGGACTAACCCGTGTAGGTATTGAAAGTGCAACTCGCTCCAAAGGATTGCTCCAAAAGATCTACATCAACATTGAGCATCTACATCTTCAACACCTACATGAAGTCATCATTGACAAAACCCAAGGTTAGTTCATCCCTCTTAGGGGGGATATCACATCTAGGGGGAGCTTTACTCTAATCAATTGAGCTAAAGCAACTCTAATGGTGTGAACACAACAATGTTTTATGTAAAAGTGGCAACCTCACTTGCGCTTAAACGATGAGTATGACGTACAATCAAATGTTCTCATTTGACTCCTAAGTCAATATACTCATATATAGATGACCTGGTCATCGCCAAATTGCTTGTTAGATGCTAGAGTGATTGTGCATGCTTTGTCACATATTTAATTTTCCATCTTATTGTGTGAGCATGTTGGTTGCATATTTTACTCATTCGAGGACATCCATTTGTTGCTTTGATTGTTTGGCTTTTTCTCTTTTGCCAAATGGATGGACAAGAATGCCTAAGAACTCCCTCTAGCTATCTATGATTTTCCCGTCTCAAACTCTATTCATGCTACATCACAAAGTTTGATCAAGTCAGATTCGAACCACTCTGTGTGAGGAGCACTTGGAGTCCCCGATTCGTCATAGACTTAAACTTCCAAAACCTCTTTGTGCATTTCGGTATGACCGAGTCATCCATTTCGGTCACACCGAGATCACTAAGTTGATCTAGGTTTTCAATCTCGGTGCAACCAATTTGAACTTTTCGGTCACACCGAGTTGCAGAACCGCTTGCGATTCTGCATCTCGGTGCCACCGAGTTGTTCCACTCGGTCACATCGATAGGGTCGGGATATATATACCCACTGGTGAGATTTTGGAAATTCCTTCAAAAACTCTCAGCCTGCGCGTGTCCTGCTCTGCCGCCTCAGGTCTCCGGATCATCCTCTTGCTGCCAGCGACCTCCCGCCACTGGTTTCCGTCGCCATCAACGGATTTCTGCCCCTCCGTTTCTGCCGTAGCAAACTCCACTGAAATAGGGTATGAGTTCGATCATTTGTGCTATTCCTTTAACTCCGATTCGTAGCACATTACTTTTCCATGATCATGACCACGTATGCAATCGATCTATTCACTGAAAACATCCCTTAGGTTAGGTTTGATTTGAAAATTTAGGGTTAGGTCTCCGCCGAACTCTTCTCAGACCGACCGAATTGTAGAAATCGGTCTCACCGATTTGGCTTAGGCCATTGCAGTTGCACTTTCGGTCTGACCGAAAACTGCAAATCGGTGTGGCCGAGTTCGATTCTTTGTGAAACCCTAGTAGTCTCGGTGCCACCTGAAAGGATCGATATGGTTGACTAGAGGGGGGGGTTGAATAGGCAACTAACAATTTTTAGCTTTTCTTTAACAATTTAAACTTTGCATCAAAGTAGGTTGTCTAGATATGCAACTAAGTGAGCAACCTATATGATGCAACAAGGATAGGAACACAAGCAAGCAAGAGATATGAAACAAATAAGCTTGCTCAAGTAAGGGCACGAGATAACCAAGAGTGGAGACGGTGGAGACGAGGATGTGTTGCCGAAGTTCCTTCCCTTTGAGAGGAAGTACGTCTTCGTTGGAGTGGTGTGGAGGCACAATGCTCCCCAAGAAGCCACTAGGGCCACCATATTCTCCTCACACCCTCACACAAAGCGAGATGCCGTGATTCCACTATTGGTGCCCTTGAAGGCGGCGACCGAACCTTTACAAACAAGGTTGGGGCTCTCTCCACAACTTAATTGGAGGCTCCCAACAAAACCACGAAGCTTCACCACAATGGAATATGGCTCCGAGGTGACCTCAACCATCTAGGGTGCTCAAACACCCAAGAGTAACAAAATCCACACAAGAAAGTATGGGTGTCGGTGTCAAAACCGGCGGATCTCGGGTAGGGGTCCCGAACTGTGCGTCTAGGCCGGATGGTAACAGGAGGCAAGGAACACGATGTTTTACCCAGGTTCGGGCCCTCTTGATGGAGGTAAAACCCTACGTCCTGCTTGATTAATATTGATGATATGGGTAGTACAAGAGTAGATCTACCATGAGATCAAGGAGGCTAAACCCTAGAAGCTAGCCTATGGTATGATTGTTGTATGATGAAGTTGTCCTACGGACTAAAACCCTCCGGTTTATATAGACACCGGAGAGGGTTAGGGTTACACAAAGTCGGTTACAATAGTAGGAGATCTAAATATTCGCATCGCCAAGCTTGCCTTCCACGCCAAGGAAAGTCCCATCCGGACATGGGACGAAGTCTTCAATCTTGTATCTTCATAGTCCTGGAGTCCGGCTGAAGGTATAGTCCGGCTAGCCGAACACCCCCTAATCCAGGACTCCCTCAGTAGCCCCTGAACCAGGCTTCAATGACGACGAGTCCGGTGCACAGATTGTCTTCGGCATTACAAGGCGGGTTCCTCCTCCAAATTCTTCATAAAAGTTTGTAAACACCAAGAGTAGTGTCCGGCTCTACAAAATAAGTTTCCACGTATTGCCATAGAGAGAATTATATTAACACAAATCTAATCTGCTTACGTATTCCGCAGTGTGACATCACACTACGGCCAAGCCTTTATTCGAATCGTTTTCACTTTTCCACCTCAGCGTGTTTTGCGAGGCGGTTTCCTTGGCATGTCTTGTTAAAGCAGAGATCGTGTCCCCCATTTACGGGATTCTCATCAATACGGACGTGGGTAACCCAACCGCGCCATTTATCACGGCGCTTGGGAGGCAAGCGAGTTTTACTAGGCTGGTGGAGACGCATAGTCGCATCCGCTCATATAAGGGGATAAGGATCCACCTTTTTACCTATGCCTTCTTCCTCCTTTGCCTATCCATCTTCTGTGCACCCGAGCTCCAGCGCCCAAGCCCGCACTTCCTACCTCAACCTTCTCCAACAATGTCCAGAGCGAGAGGCAAGTGGATGGTCTCCTCCGTCACGGAGGGCCATGTCAAAAAGCTAAGGAAGGCCGGATACTTGTCCAAAGACATCGCGCACTGGCTTCCTGAGGAGGGGCAGCTTCTCCCCACCCCAAGGCCCCATGAGAGGGTAGTATTTCTTCTCCACTTCCTCCGCGGACTGGGTTTTCCTCTCCACCCATTTGTCCGCGGGCTCATGTTCTATTATGGCCTAGATTTCCACGATCTGGCCCCGAACTTCATCCTCAATATCTCGGCGTTTATCGTCGTGTGTGAGGCTTTCCTCTGCATCCGCCCCCATTTCGGCCTCTGGCTCAAGACCTTCAACGTCAAGCCAAAGGTGGCGCGCGGCAACCAGGCGGAGTGCGGAGGTGCCATGGCGGGCAAAATAGCCAACGTCCTATGGCTCGAGGGCTCCTTTGTGGAGACCTTGAAGGGGTGGCAGTCAGGGTGGTTTTACATCACCGAGCCATGCGATCCGAAGTGGATCGCAGCCCCTGAATTCCGATCCGGACCCCCTACGCGGCTCACGTCCTGGAAGGAGACGGGCTTGTCGTGGGGCGACGAAGAAGAGGTGACCGGACTGCAAAAATGCATCCAGTCCCTGGTGAACAAGCAGCTCAACCTTGTCAACGTAGTCCAGGTCATGCTCGTCCGCCAGATCCTTTCGTGTCAAGAACGGGACTTCAATTTGTGGGAGTTCAACCCAGCGCAACACCGAACTCTGAGCAGGCTCTTCGACACGACGTACGAAGATGCCTGGAAGGGGCTAACCAAAGGTGCCGAGGCTCCCACATCCGCCTCCGAAGACCGCCGATTCAGCTCGCAGCGTCCTGCTGGTGAGGTAAGATATTTTCATCTTTTACAGGATGTTGAGTTTTTTCATAGTTTGACTCTATGCGGGATCTAAACTCCCTTACCTTTGACAGGATTGGCAGGCAAAGTCCGGACTGATTAACTGTCCGGCTCCCTTTCCCAAAGACCCAGCCCCTGCTCTCCTAGTGAAGCTGCTGGTTCCGGCACCTTATGTGGTGCCGGAGAAGAAGGCCAAGAAGAAGAAGGCCACGGGGACTCGAAAGAGTTCCCGACATATGGTGGTGTCGGACTCGTCGTCCGACGAGTCTGAGACATACTCCTCCCGTGAAGACGAGGAGGAGGAAGAAGAAACCTCTCCCCCTCCAGCGGGGGGAGGAAAGAAGAGGAAGGCCACCCCAGTAGGGGAGGCCGAGGGGTCCAAGAAGAGGAAAACCCCTAAGCCGGACTACGCCCCCGACGCCGACAAGGACGAAGAGGAGTGGCCGGACAGGGCCAAGCGTCCGGCGAAATCATAAGTGTTCGGATACCAGAGTAACTCATGATATTCCTTTTGTTGCACAGCTTTCCCTAATGTTGAATATAATCATGCAGCCCGCCCAAGGACGGGCTCGACGAGTCGTCGAGCGGCTCCCTGGATTCATCGGACGTGAATTCAGTTCCGCCGGCTGCCTCCCCCTGTGCTGCGGATGATGCTGAAGTGGCGTCGCGACAAGCTCCGGGGCAAGAGGAGGTGGTCCAGGAGGAGCCGCGAGGCGACCTCCCGGACTCCAGGAGTAAAAGGGACAAGACCCCCCAGGGCTCCAAGTCCGGCTTTAAGCCGGACACCGCGCCGGAATCATCAATGGTTCCGGACCGCGGCAGGCGAACTCCTGCCAAGAGGAGCAAGCCTATTGAGCCGGCATCCTCCGCCCAATTGGAGGCGCCGGACAATCTGCTGGAGGTGCTTAAGGGCGCCTCCATTGACGAGGAGCACTGTACCATTATGAGTATGGTGGTCCAGAAGGTTCAGTCCGCCAAAAGCGGACTGACTGAAGCTTGTGCTAGCCTTCTAACAGGCTTTGAGGTAAGTAAAAATATGTAAAAATATTACCGCATAGACAGTAGCCCCTGATGCTCTGTTTGGCGTTCGGAAAGAAAAGCCGAATAGAGGATCTATTAAATATCGCAGGAGTCTAACTAAAAAGGAGTCAATATGCGTATGCAGGCTTCGCTGCTGGCCACCGCCGCACTGACTGCGGAGGTGGGTGCCCTGAAGCAGGGCCTCGAGCGGACCGAGCAAGAGCTCGGCCTTGCCAAACGGCAGCTCGAGGAGAAAGAAGGTAAGAGATACCTTATGGAAAAAATGCCTATTAGAAGACGCAATTGCAAAAAATGACAGGAGTACACTGCTTATTTGTAGGGGCCACAACTGAGGTGGCGACCCTCAAGCAGGCGCTGTCCAAGGCCGAGAAGAAAGCGGCCACGGAGCGCACCGAGCGGGAGAAATTTGAGGCGCAGGTCGGCGAGGTGCAGCAAGAGCTTCAGGCTCTCATGAAAAAACATGAGAGTTTGGAGCTCGACTCGAAGATGCGAGTGTCCGAGCTTGCTGCGGCCCTTAAAACTGCCAAATCGGCCAAGGCCGAAGCCCAGAAGGCCCTCCAGGAATTGGATGCGGTGAAAAAGATGGCAGCGGGTAAGGCATTCTCTATGCAAAGCAGACATATAAAAGTAAACTACTTGTTACTTACCCGAATCCGGAGCTCTCCAGGGGCATTCGCAGATCTTCCCTGCAGCGTATCCGATGCCGCCGCATTCTACCGAGCCGAGGAAGGCAGCTCGACGGAGAAGGTGTTCTGGTCTCAGTACGCTGAGGCCGGACACCCTGTGCCCTTGAGTGACCACCTGAAGCAGCTGGTCGAGCTCCACAAGGCGGCCGAACAGGCCCTGAAGGGCTTCATAGTTCGGCTGTGGCCTGGAGAGGCCCTTCCTGGGAGCTACTTCGGACTGGTGCGGCGGCTGGTGGAGGCTTGTCCAAGGCTCGAGGTCATCAAGCGCTCCGTCTGCATCGAAGGTGCCTGTAGGGCCCTTGCCCGTGCAAAGGTGCACTGGGGTAAGCTAGATGGTGAGAAGCTTGTGAGGGACGGGCCGCCGCCAGGGAAGGAGCATCGCAAGCCCGAGAACTATTACAAGGATGTTCTGGCCGGTGCCCGCCTTATGGCGGATGAATGCACCAAGGATGTAATTTTTGAATGAACTCGCTCGTGTTATCCTGTGCGCTGAAAACTTGTTCATATGCGCTAAGCAATGCTTGAATTTAAAATATTACTTTCTGTGCGGCCGTTTATCAAAAAATTGAGAGATGGCCAGTCGTCGACTTCTGCCCCCATGCCACTAGTGCTGGGGTGTTCGGGATAAACCTGAGCGCTCTTTTTCCCATGATTGGGTCCGTCGAGGGAGGCGCTCAGCACAACGAACAAGGCAATCGGACTATAATGCTTGAACACTCTCACTTAGCCATAGAACTCTATAATTTTAAATTTCGGCGAAGCCCCTAGTATTCGGAAGACCGAGTTCGGGGCGCTATCCACGCCTTGGCTGGACAAAGCCGGTTCCTCGCTCGAAGCGGCATAAGTCTTTAAGGACTCAAAAAACCTCTTGAACAGCGATCGGTCTCTCGCCTCATCATGACAGTCAGTTTTAGCTTTCTCTACTGAGGTGCTCAGCCCAGCTCAACTGGGGCACAATCGCAGTAGTTCTCCTAGTGCTACCTTAGCCGATATAGCGAAACGGAAGGCACCAAAACATAGGAGCCGGGCAAACCCAACTATTAACCCAAATCATGATTCGGAGCCGATGCATATAGTGCTATAAGTTTGGGGTGCCGCACTTGTGAAAGTGTACGGACTTCTCACGCCATATTGATGGGCACTGAAGCCCCTGGCGTATTTTTGCCGTACCACAGTGTACGGATGCAACATGTTATTGATAAACATATATATAAAAAGAGGATAATGCAAAAAATAGACAAAAAGCTATGCATTGTTTATAGAAAGGCTGCTATGAAAGCGGAATGATACAAATAGTGCGATAAGCAAAAGAAATTGGACTATTTGACATGTCCTGGCCAGGGGCAGGCCGTGGAATTGTATTAAAAAACAGGTATACTGCTCGCAATAGAGACCACCTCGGAGTTCCATAATGCGGCGTGGCTTGTCTGTTTTCCTGGATCTTGCATCGTTTGTGCGGCAGTTGAATTGCCGAACGGGTCATCTGAAGTATGGAGTCCTGAGAGTAAGAGAAAAAAGAAAAAAAGGAATCCGGCAGCCCCTGGTGCGGTTTAGGCCGTATTTCGGGCGTGCCGTGATAGTGCCCCTTCCCCTGTGCCCATGGTATTTCAAGAGCGTAGTTATGTACGTGAAGCACTGGTTTCGCTATATCACGAGGGCTAGGGTTGGGGCCGCATTGCTACGCTAGCTCAGAATGTGCCAGGCGGTCTTGTTGTAGGGTACTCCGGGCGCGCTTGACAGTGTCCGGCTTTTTGAAGGCCGAACTAGAGAACTGCCTAGAGAGGCTGCTTTGTACTTCTGCTGCGAGCGCTGCCGTGTGCTCCTCCGTTCGGAGGGAGCGTTCAGTGTTCCCATTGACCGTGATTACTCCTCTAGGGCCTGGCATCTTGAGCTTGAGGTATGCATAGTGCGGTACCGTGCTGAATTTTGCGAATGCGGTTCGCCTGAGCAGTGCGTGATAGCCACTACGGAACGGGACTATGTCGAAGATTAACTCCTCGCTTCGGAAGTTATCCGGAGATCCGAAGACCACTTCCAGTGTGACTGAGCCTGTACAGTTGGCTTCTACACCTGGTATGACGCCTTTAAAGGTTGTTTTGGTGGGCTTGATCCTCAAGGGATCTATGCCCATTTTTCGCACTGTATCCTGGTAAAGCAGGTTCAGGCTGCTGCCGCCGTCCATGAGGACTCTTGTGAGATGAAATCCGTCAATGATTGGGTCTAGAACCAATGCGGCGAAGCCGCCGTGACGGATGCTAGTGGGGTGGTCCCTTCGATCAAAGGTGATCGGGCAGGAGGACCATGGGTTGAACTTTGGGCGACTGGCTCCATCGCATATACGTCCCGTAACGCATGCTTCCGCTCCCTCTTAGGGAAGTGGGTTGCGTATATCATGTTCACCGTCCGCACTTGCGGGGGAAATCCCTTCTGTCCACCATTGTTTGGCGGCCTGGGCTCCTCCTCGTTGTCGCTATACAGCCCCTTGTCTTTGTTTTCGGCTCTTAACTTGCCTGCCTGCTTGAACACCCAACAATCCCTGTTGGTGTGATTGGCTGGCTTTTCGGGGGTGCCATGTATCTGGCACAAGCGGTTGAATATTCGGTCCAAACTGGACGGGCCCTGAGTATTTCTTTTGAATGGCTTTTTCCGTTGACCGGATTTGTAGCCTCGGAATCCTGCATTAACTGTCGTATCCTTGTTGCTGTCGCTGTTAACGCGGTGCTTTTGTTTGTTCCGACGCGACCTGTCGCTTTTGTCCTTGGTATTCGGATTACCAGGGTTCTTGGTTAAATTGTTGCTGCGAGCTAGCCAGCTGTCTTCTCCCGCGCAAAAGCGGGTCATGAGTGTCGTAAGGGCTGCCATAGATTTCGGCTTTTCCTATCCCAGGTGCCGGGCAAGCCACTCGTCACGGATATTATGCTTGAAGGCCGCTAAGGCCTCTGCGTCTGGACAGTCGACTATCTGGTTTTTCTTTGTTAGGAACCGTGTCCAAAATTGCCTGGCCGATTCCTCTGGCTGCTGAATTATGTGGCTTAGGTCATCGGCGTCCGGTGGTCGCACATAAGTGCCCTGGAAGTTGTCAAGGAATGCGGCTTCCAGGTCCTCCCAAGAACCGATTGAGTCTGCTGGCAAGCTGTTAAGCCAATGCCGGGCCGGTCCCTTAAGTTTGAGTGGGAGGTATTTGATGGCGTGTAGATCATCACCGCGGGCCATGTGGATATGAAGGAGATAATCCTCGATCCATACCGCAGGATCTGTTGTGCCATCATACGATTCGATGTTTACGGGTTTGAAGCCCTCGGGGATTTTATGATCCATTACTTCATCTGTGAAGCATAGTGGGTGTGCGGCGCCTCTGTATTGGGCTATATCACAACGCAGCTCGAAGGAGCTTTGTCTGTTGAGTTCGGCCCGGCCGGATTTATTGCATCCGGAGTGACGATCACCGTCACGTGTCATGGGGCGCCTGCACGATCCGTAGATCGATCTTGTTTGCCTTGCCTTGTCCTCCAGTATGTCGCGCAGGTCGGGCGCATTTTCCCGTGCCTTAGTATGCTTGACGCGGCGTCGGGGCATGGCTTGAGTGGAGGGCCAAGAGGCCTCTCTGTCGCGGCCACGAGGTGGCCGGTCGTCCATGTCATGCGCTGGTGATGTAGGTGCTTCCTCCTCTAGTCGGGGTAGCAGCCTGCACTTTGGGTAACTCTTGGAGGGGCGTTCGAGTTCATACTCTTCGGCCACAAGGACTTTAGTCGATCTGTCAACTAGAAAATCCTGATCAGCTCTAAGCTGTTGCTGCTTTTTCTTGAGGCTGCTTGCCGTGGCCATAAGCCTGCGTTTAAAACGCTCTTGTTCGGCGAGATCCTATGGCATGACAAACTCGTCGTCGTCGAGGCTGGCCTCATCTTCGGAGGGAGGCGTATAATTATCGTCCTCAACCTCTTGGTCCGCCGCCCTCTCGTGAGGGCCGACTTCTCTGTCCTCCTATGCTGAATCTTGCTGGAGGGGGTGTTCTTCGGCGCTATCCGGAGTAGTATTATCTCCCGTGCCGGAATCACCGTTTTTGCTTTGGCGGGATTTAGAGCGGCGCCGCTGACGCTGGCGCTTGGGCTGTTTCTTAGAGGTATCGTCCCCCGCTGTTCCATCGCCGTCTCCATCCTTTTGAGTGTCCACCATATATATGTCATATGATGAGGTGGCCTTCCAACGCCCTACAGGTGTTGGTTCTTGTTCGTCTCCTGCATCGTCGTCCATGTCGTTGATGTCTTTGGAGTCGAAGTCAAGCATGTCGGTTAAGTCGTCGACAGTGGCTACGAAGTGGGTGGTGGGTGGGTTTTGAATTTCTTCATCGTCCGTATCCCAACCTTGCTGACCGTAGACCGGCCAGGGCTCTCCTGATAAAGAGAGAGACTTTAGAGAATTCAGGATGTCGCCGAAGGGCGAGTGCTGAAAGATGTCCGCGGCGGTGAACTCCATTATCGGTGCCCAATCGGATTCGATCGGCAGGGGCGCGGGGGGCTTGGAGTTCGGAGAGGAATCCGGCTCCTCGGAGTCACGGGCCATGCGGAGTGCGGGGCTGGAGTTCGGCTCGATCGCCTCTGAGATCGCAGCCCCTGAGGCAGCGTCCAACCGCTGATCCTCGATTGGCGCAGTAGGCTCCGAATCAATGGTCGGAACCGGTGCGTGTGCAGCCTCCAAAGCGTTGTTCGGCGGCATAGCTATATCATGCCCATCGAGACAGTGCGGTGCGCTTGGCTGTGGCTCGAATCCGTCGAAGATCAAGTCCCCGCGGATGTCAGCCGTGTAGTTTAGGCTTCCAAACCTGACCTGATGTCCAGGGGCGTAGCTTTCGATCTGCTCAAGGTGGCCAAGCGAATTGGCCCGCAGTGCGAAGCCGCCGAAGACGAAGATCTGTCCGAGGAGAAAAGTCTCACCCCAGACTGCATCACTGTTGATGATCGAAGGAGCCATCGGGCCTAAAAGCGACGACACAGAGGAACTCTCAATGAAAGCACCAATGTCGGTGTCAAAACCGGCGGATCTCGGGTAGGGGGTCCCAAACTGTGCGTCTAGGCCAGATGGTAACAGGAGGCAAGGAACACGATGTTTTACCCAGGTTCGGACCCTCTTGATGGAGGTAAAACCTTATGTCCTGCTTGATTAATATTGATGATATGGTAGTACAAGAGTAGATCTACCACGAGATCAAGGAGGCTAAACCCTAGAAGCTAGCCTACGGTATGATTGTTGTATGATGAAGTTGTCCTACAGACTAAAACCCTCCGGTTTATATAGACACCGGAGAGGGTTAGGGTTACACAAAGTCGGTTACAATAGTAGGAGATCTAAATATCCGCATCGCCAAGCTTGCCTTCCACGCCAAGGAAAGTCCCATCCGGACACAGGACGAAGTCTTCAATCTTGTATCTTCATAGTCCTAGAGTCCGGCTGAAGGTATAGTCCGGCTACCCGAACACCCCCTAATCCAGGACTCCCTCAATGGGGGAAGCAAATATCCTTTGGTGGAAGTGTAGATCTAGGTCTCCTCCTTCAATCCCTAGCAAATCAACAAGTTTGGGTGGCTAGAGAGAGAGATCGGGCAAGAGAGCTTGAGGTGCATTAATGGTGGAGTGAGAGGGGTTAAAGGTGAGTGTGGTAGGTGGGAGAAGCTCTCTTAAATACCAACCCTAAAAATCCAGCCGTTGCTGCGCTTTCAGCCCCGCAGCGGTACAACCGGTCCTTGTCCCGGTACAACCGGGACTCACGGTGTAGCTGCAGAACCCTACCAGGCGGTACAACCGGTCCACTAGGTGGTGGTACCGGTTAAGAGAATGACCGTACCAAGCGCCCAGCCACCGCACAACTACCGCCTCTAAACAGAGACGAGACCGGTACTTGAGCGGTGCAAGACCGGAACAACCACATGGCTCTGAGCTCTTGGATGGCGAAGTTCTGAGCGGAAGAACCGCTCAGACCACCGGTGGTACCGGTCAACGAGGATCGACCGGATCAACCGGGCCACCACCGCCCGAGAACCGCATCAGAATAGAGCCTTGAGCGGTACTTGAGCGGTGCATGGCCGGAACCACCGTCCTAGCCTTTGTTGAGCAAGGTGGCGGTACCACCGCCCGGAGGCAGCGATACAACCGCTCGGTCAAAGCTGGAGAGCATCAAGGTCCAGCGGTACAACCGCTCCAGGGAGCAGTACAACCGCTGGGAAGAGCAGAAACAAGAGGGAAAGACAGGGGGAACTCTCTCTCTCTCACACAACTGAGGAAGACAAGGAAGGGGTGAGGAAAGTGTACGTGAACTGATTCCCCCAGAGCTTCCTAATGAGGATTCCCTCTTGATAGTACGGGTACTCTACGACCAAAGAAAATAAAAGCGTAGAGGACACGTCTTCGATCTTTTCCTTCGAGAGGCAATAGCAATCCGATGTAAGCCTAAGCATTGAGAACCTGAAACATATAGCATACGATTAGACCACAAAGGGTTGTCATCATCATCCAAAACATAAAGTAGGGAAATGCCCTTTCAATCTCCCCCTTTTTGGTGGATGATGACAACAACACGATTTGCAAGAGATAAGTCAATGAAATCTAGACGGAACTCCCCTGAATGTGTGCCCCAACAGGAACTAGCTGTTAGAAAGCGTGGGCACACTTTCAGGACTAGACTCCCCCTAGATTTTATAGACTCACCACTCTGAGCACAAAAGGAGAAACAATATAATACTTAGAGTGCAATAATAACGATAATGTCCGAAGAAAGGAAAGGTAAAAGAAGTAACATAAGTCTCACACACAGCATGGAACAAAATAAGTCCACGAACAAAAACAAGCAAATCCCCGAGACCTATAGAACTCTCTCCCCCTTTGGCATCAAGACACCAAAAAGGAAAAGAGCGAAGCTAGCGTCCCAAAGCTCAGGCGTCCTCCTCTGACTCCTCGGTCGCATTTGGATCCTCATCATCAGAGTCGTCATCGTCGTCGTGATCAGATTCTTCCATGACATTGTCAGCTGCTGCAAACGACAACACCTCGGAGTTCAACTCCCCGGGACACTGCCACAACCCCTAAATGTCAGGAGGTGCGAAGAACAATGTTCTCGTCACAAAACCATCGGAACGATTCCAAGATACCCGCGTGATCCTAATTTTTTTAGTGAAATTTGAGAAGAGAAGAGTCAAAACTCTACGTCAGGATGTCTCACCAGAGCGACGAAGGGACTGAGGAGTAAAAAGAATCCTACTCTCCTATATATAAAATCCTAAAAGACTCAAAACATTTTTCTAGACTCAACAACGCTAGCGATTCGATCAAGCAGGGGGGCTCCTAAGTCGGGGAAGGCTCTGATTACCAACTTGTAACACCCACGATGCGGCTATATCTCCCACGTGTCGGAGCACGACTTAGAGGCATAACCGCATTGTAGGCAATGTCGCAAGAGGGGTAATCTTTACACAACCCATGTATTGAATAAGAAAGAGGTACATAGTTGGCTTACAATCGCCACATCACACAATAGCATAAATATATCATTACAATCATCCAGATACAATCAAGGTCCATCTACAGAACCAAAATAAAGACAACCCCAAATGCATAATGTCCCCGATCGCCCCAACTGGGCTCCACTACTGATCGTCTGGGAAAGAAATGTAGTATCGTCCTGAGTCCTCATCGAACTCCCACTTGAGCTCAGTCGCATCTCCTGGAGCGATATCATTGGTCCCTGCATCTGGTTTTGAAGTAATCTGTGAGTCACGAGGACTCGGCAATCTCATACCCTCACGATCAAGACTATTTAAGCGTATGGGTAGGTAAAAGGTATGAGGTGGAGTTGCAGCAAGCACTAGCATATAAGGTGTCTAACATACGCAAATGAGAGCGAGAAGATAAAGGCAAGGCACAGTCGAGAATCTATGATCAAGAAGTGATCCTAGAACAACCTACGTTCAAGCATAACACGAGACCGTGTTCTCTTCCCGGACTCCACCGAAAAGAGACCATCACGGCCACACACTCTGTTGATTCATTTTAATGAAGTTAAGTTTCAGGTTTTCTACAACCGGACATTAACAAATTCCCATCTGCCCATAACCGCGGGCACGGCTTTTGAAAGTTCAAAACCCTGCAGGGGTGTCCCAACTTAGCCCATCACAAGCTCTCACGGTCAACAAAGGATATTCCTTCTCCCAAGACAACCCGATCAGACTCGGAATCCCGGTTACAAGACATCTCGACAATGGTAAAAACTAAACCAGCAAAGCCGCCCAAATGTGCCGACAAATCCCGATAGGAGCTACACATATCTCGTTCTCAGGGCACATCGGATGAGCCAGACGTCGGGTTGACATAGACCCTGGTTGCCCAGGGGGCGCCGGACATCGCTCAGGTTGGACCAACACTTAGAGAAGCACTAGCCCGGGGGTTAAAATAAAGATGACCCTTGAGTCCGCAAAACCCAAGGGAAAAAGGCTAGGTGGCAAATGGTAAAAACAAGGTTGGGCCTTGCTGGAGGAGTTTTATTCAAGGCGAATTGTCAAGGGGTTCCCCATTATAACCCAACCGTGTAAGGAACGCAAAATCAAGGAACATAACACCGGTATGATGGAAACTAGGGCGGCAAGAGTGGAACAAAACACCAGGCATAAGGCCGAGTCTTCCACCCTTTACCATGTATATAGATGCATTAAGGTAAACAAGATATAATAATGATATCCCAACAATAAACATGTTCCAACAAGGAACAAACTTCAATCTTCACCTGCAACTAACAACGCTATAAGGGGGGCTGAGCAAAGCGGTAACATAGCCAAACAACGGTTTGCTAGGACAAGGTGGGTTAGAGGTTTGACATGGCAATATGGGAGGCATGGTAAAGCATGTGGTAGGTATCGTAGCATAGGCATAGCAATAGAGCGAGCATCTAGCAAGCAAAGATAGAAGTGATTTCGAGGGTATGGTCATCTTGCCTGCAAAGTTCTCCGAGTTGACGTAAGCTCGATCCTCGTTAGCGTACTCAACGGGTTCCTCGATCACGTACTCGTCTCCTGGCTCTACCCAAAGCAAGAACACAAGCAAAGGGAGACACAATCAACCACGGTGCAATGCACAAGCCACATGATGCAAAAACATGGCATGATATGCGGGATGTAATATGCAATGCATATGCATGTTTCCGAAAGGAAAGATTGAACCAGGCCTCAACTTGGAAAACCAAGAGTGCCTCTAGAAAGATGAGTTGATTTCGGTCGAAATAGATATAAAGATCACCGGAATCAGATGCACGGTTTGCAAATGGCAAGCAAAACAATAATGGCGCAAAGCTGCGATTAACAACACGAGGCCATCTAAATGCATCAAGAACAACAAGCTACTGCACTCTAACATAACAACAAAGCACATGGAAGTGCTCCACTCAAGATGCTTGACAAAAGATGAACACTGAGCTATGGCTAAATCACACAATAGCAAGTTCAAACAAGCATGGCAAAAGTGCAAAAGATATCAGGTTCACAGACTTAGTGAAAATAACAACATGTCAGGACTAACATCAGGAAGCAATGTTTAGAGCAAGATAACAACATGCTACATGAACATATCATGGCAAAGCAAGGCATGGCATGAAGCTACTCAAAGCATATAACAAAAGTCCCTTACTGACCATAAGCCAAAAGGGATCAGAAAATACAATGTCAACCATGTGAACATAGCTAGTTTCATTAACAGATTCAGACTTGGCAGAAAATTGGAACATGTCAAAACAGAATTACGTAGGCATGTTTACAAGCTCGATGCACTCACCACAAGGCATTGCATGACAAGCTAAGCGTACACCCAGCAAGTAGACATGAAAAATAAGCTAACCATGGCAAGAACACTCTCATAGCATGCATGGATAAACTATAACAACCTCGGCAAAATTGCTTAACACATAAATAATCTGCCAGGAACATTTTATAGCAAAAGTAGAGCAAGATTGAGTCATGCTAGGATGCTCCATAATTGCAAACAAAGACATGGATGTATAGAGCATAACAATATCTCGAAATCATCCTTACTGAACATGCTCAAAAGAGGCATGGATCACTCTGTAGCAACAAGAATACATGGCATACAAATATTATCAGGGAAATGACTTAGAAGAATTCTAAGTCCCTGAAATCAGCAACATCACGAGAGCTACTTTGCATGCTTGTTCTAGTCACCACAATGATCACAAAAAACACATGGCATACACCCCTGTAAAGATGGCATGGCATACAACAAAACACATGTAGGGCTCAAGTTCATAGGAGGCACACATTAAACATGGTGTTGGGGATATGACTATTTGTGTAAGCCATCTAGGAGGGGCCGGGTTACGCAAATAGAGGTTCACCAGAAGCCCAAGACCAAGGCATGAAGATGGCGGTTCACTAAAAGGCTTAAAGGCCCACAGGCAACTCTGAGGCCCGTAAAGATAAACCGCCATGATGGTATAACTTGTACTGTAAGGTAGAAGTAACTAGTCACCGAGCCGGACACTGTTTATGAGCCGGGCGAGACTCTATAGGCCGCAGGGCGTCAACCCGTGTATATAAGGGGACGACCCGCCAGCGGCTTAGGATGAGAAACAACTGATCGAGAGCCAGGCATAGCGTATCTCGCTCCCTGGTCATCGAAACCTCAAGCAATTCCAACCCAACTAGATGTAGGCCTTCCTTCACCGTAGGGGGCTGAACTAGTATAAACCTCGCGTGTCCTTGTCCCGATTAACCCCTTTAAGCTTCCTAGTTGCGATGGCTCCACGATTAAGTCCTTGCAAAAGGACATCTGCCGTGACAATTCCATGATAGTTGGCGCCCACCGTGGGGCCAGCGCATGGTGGATTTGAGTTCTTGAAGGGCAGCTTCGAAAGGCTCAAGGGATACGCAGTTGGCCGGATTACCAAGAGTCGTCGCGGCAAGATCTACATTGACGACGAAGGCTGGGGCCCCAGCGCTGGCTCAATTGAGTACGGGTACCAGGTCCCCTTTGGCGGAATTCACGTCTTCATCGGCCGGATTGGTGAGTCGGGCCCTGAGCCGGACAGCTGCACCGACCTCGTCGAGACGGCTCAGCGTGCGAAACCCGCCCGAGCTCAACCCGTCGTGAAGCGTGCCTTTGCGGGTTGCATCCACGGAGGTGAACTCTCTGAAGGATCTGAAGGTGATGGTGAGCCGGCCGTCCTCTCTGACAGTGATTCGTTCGCCGGCTCAACAGATTCGCTATATCAAGTTCAAGATGGTGTGCTTGGGGGCTGTTCCGGTGGCAGCACTATTCCGGACCCCTCAGAGTCGCCAAACTGGGCAGGAGTCTTCATGGCTGGTACTCAACCCGGCCAAAATTCTACGGCCTCAGCAGCGATAACGTCCGGGTTAGGAGCAGCCAGGGCAGGAGGCCCTGTGCGCTCACCGGCTCTTGGTCCCCTTGCAGCGGATGCCGGGTTGTTGGGTGGAGGAGTTACCTTCTGTACTTTGGAGCATCAATACTACACCTAACAGATCTACGGGTTACACGCCTTTCTTTATGGTGTATGGAGCAGAGGCGGTCCTGCCAAGTGACATCCGTCATGACTCACCCCGTGTAGCGGCTTAGGGTGAGAAAGACAACGAAAAAGCTCGGCAAGACACACTTGACCTGTTGGATGAAGAGCGAGACTTGGCAATAGCCCGCTCGGCGATTTACCAGCAAGACCTGTGCCGCTACCACAGCCGCCGGGTTAGGTCCAGAACCTTTCAGGAAGGCGACTTAGTGCTCCGACTCATCCAGGATCAATCTGACATGCACAAGCTATCCCCTCCTTGGGAAGGACCCTTTGTGGTCAGCAAGAATCTGAACAACGGATCATACTACCTTATCGACGTTCGGGAGCACAAAGACTCACGTAAGTCGGAGGAGGAGACCCGTCGGCCGTGGAATATCGCTCATCTTCGGCCTTATTATACTTGAGCCATCGGCTCTAATGTGTATATATTTACATTATGTATATTACATAAAGCAATAAGCAGGACCTCTGTCCTTTTTTCCACTCCCAAAAAAGGTTTATGTGTTTTCTTTGTCAGGTGGTGGAGATAACTAAGGAGAAGCGGATCATATCTGAATCCGGCTTTCCTTTGGTCCGGCTTATGATCATATCTGAATCTAGCCGTGATCACTTGGGGGCTTCCTGTTCAAACATAGGTCGTATTCGAACCAAAGAGAACATAGCTGTCAATACCCACTTGATCGGCATACTGCCAAACCCACTTGGGGGCTTCTTGATCATATTTGAATCATAGCTTAACCCCTTTGGGTCTGACATGGGTTGTATTCGAATCAGCGTCATTAAACAACTCTTATGGTCACTTGGGGGCTTCCTGTTCAAACATAGGTCGTATTCGAACCAAAGAGAACATAGCTGTCGATACCCACTTGATCGGCATTGCCACAACCACTGGGGGCTAACAGATCATATCCGAATCTTAGCTCAACCCCTTTGGAATGGTTCATTGATTGTATTCGAATTAGAAACCCTTTTGTTCATCATATTTTACAAGTATCAACATTGGATATCTTGCGACCCTCTTGAAAATACAATGGAGTACATTGCAATCCTCTAGGATTAAAATTGGTTACATCAGGTTGTTAAGTACCAGGTGAACTTTTATGTGCCAATTTTCAGGAGTTAAACTTACCATTAGGGGATGGCTTATATAAGCCGGAAAAGCAGCCGTAAGCATCACAGGGCAGTGCAAGACATTTCTGCAAAGGACATAACAGATTCATATAAACTACAAAGTGCATAGTGACGGCGACTTATGCAAGTATTAAGGGCCATAAGCATGCGCAAAGGCATAGCAAAACTCAAAGTATTTTCTACTCTGTTACAAGACTCCCAGAGTCTGAATGATGCGGCATTGTTTTTCTACAACGACATAAGCAGGTGGCGCCTGGCAATCTACTCTTGGGGTTGACTTGAAGCCTCTGGGTTATCCTTCTCCGCCTCTCCGCCGGCTGCTTTGTCCTGGAAGGATGATGAGGCCCAGTCAATGCCACTCAAGGCCTCAAACTCAGCTTCATCATCTATTAAACCGGTTGGGTCGACTTCAGGGGCAAAGGTGTGCTTACGGATTGGAGGGATCAAGCTGACATCGTCGTAATGCGGCGTGGGGATTCTCCGATTCTCCTTGTCATAACCCAGCTGATACTTGGTGAGGTCAGTGTCGTTTCCAATTTGAGTGGCCACAGGACATATATCCCTCACGCAGGTGGTGAAATCCTTTTCATCAAATGGAGTGCCATCCTCCTTTAAACTTGGGTACCCAAGAGCGATGTCGGCCGGGTCTAGCTCTGGTAACCAGGCTTTGGCCCGACTCAAAGCGGCTATTGCTCCAGCTCTTGCTTGGGCCCGTCTCAACTCTTGAATCTGCTGAGGAAGTACAGCAAGCCATTGTAACACATCTTGCAAGAGGTGGGGCACATCATTTGATAAGGCTACAACGGCCAAGGCACGTTGTGACCCGATGTACAGTTGCTCTACTAGAGTATACACCACCTTCAATTTGATCAGCATATTCTGCTTGAGGTTTGTGCTCATGGGGCCTGTATTGGTAAGTATAAGGTAAACCTCAGGTAACAACTGAAGGAATATTTACAATATTTAATGCTTGCTTAAGATAACTTACCAAAGATCGCTGAGACCATCCGAGATATCTGGCATTGTAAGCCGGTCAGTTCGGCTATTGCATTTGCCAGCGACGCCTCTGCTGTCTCGGCCTGGGTCACTAGTCCGGCCTTTTCGTCAGTCCAAATTTTCTTCTCCGACTCAAATTTTTTGTTCAGCTTCTCTTGTTCAGAGACGCTGAATTCAAATTTGGAGTTAGCCTTTTAAATTTCAATCTCCTGGGCTGCAGGCGGTTCTTCAGGTCAGCAATCTCCGATTCAAATTGACTTATGGTGGCCTGTATTGCACCAGATAGTAGTCAAGATTACGGTAAATAATATTAAGTCCCAAGCACTTTGCAAGCAAAGATACTTGACACTTGGGGGCTAATGTATACCGAAGCTTTCTAAATTATTAAGCCGGTCCTGGATATTAAGTCCCAAATACTTTGCAAGCAAAGATACTTGACACTTGGGGGCTAATGTGTATCGCAAGTTAAAGGTATTGTGTTACATCCGGTTTAAATATTTTTCTTTAAGCCGGGCAAGCAGCTCTAACAATTTTTCTAAGTCTACAGCATATTTATTCATAAGCAATAGACTTGGGGGCTGGTACAGTAAGTATGATTGAAAGTAAGGAAGCATAAGTCATACCTTAGATTTTTGCTGTATTTGCTTCACCATGTCAATTTCCAGGTCAGGGCTGCTTTGCACCTGGTTGATATAGCCCGAGACGATCTCTCCAATACTCAAATGAGTATAGTCGGTGATATCCATCTTGGCCTTACGGCGTTCTAGCAACTCCTCTTTAGCCGAGCATTTGGCAAGGACGGTGGGCCTGGCCGGCTCAACGAATTGAGCCTTGAGAAATTCCACTTCTGGGTCAGCCGTTTTGACTGGGCTAGGTGCCTCCGGGTTAACAGAACCATCAAGAATATCTTCAACAGGCGGGTCAGAAGTTGGTGCTGCAATGTCTTGAGCCGGCTCAGGCAGCGGTTGATGTGTGGAAGAGTCGGGAGCAGCTATACCCTGTTCCGGTTCAGTCACCATAGGGGTTTGGGCCGGTTTATGCTTCTTGGTTTTCTTCCTAGGCTTAACCTGCACGCTGAGGGCAAAGCAGAGAAATAAGTAAAGAAACATGAAGAAAGAAAAACATAAGGTGAATAAATTGATATTACCCAGGGGCAGTCTTAAAAGCCGGCATGTTTGATTGCATGGACTCGCCGGATGAAGGAGAGGTATCCTAGTAATTGGAGTCAAAGGAATTGAGAGGTTGACGGATTAGACCCGCCAAAGGTAAAAAAGGGTATAAGTTGGAGATAACCTCAGTCCGACGCTTCCGGTTGTGTCAGGCAAGCCGGAGGATAGCTCTGCATCCTTGCTGGTCCGGGTCTACCTCCGGTTTTCAAATTGATGTTGCTTAAAAAGAAAGTCAGGATCTTGGTAAGCCAAAGGGTGTGAAAATCTTACTTTCCGGGTTACTCTTCGAATTTTCTGACGCGGCCGAAGCTCGAAGTCGGAGGAGATTATAGTTACCTCTTCCTCGACGGGTTGGCTATTGCCCGTGTCTTCCTGAAAGAAGGTTAATATCAGTAAGGTAGTGATAAAGGAGAAAGGGAAATTAAAAAGTTACCTCTTCCTCATTATCATCAGAATCATCAAGTTGAAACAGCTCAGAAGCGCTTGGCTTCCTTTTCCTTGAAGTGGTGGGCTTGGCGGTTTTCCTTTCGGCTCTCTTGGCTGCCCTGGCTTTCTTGGCCGCCTCATGATCATATTGGATTTTCCAGAAGTTATCATTTGCCTGTAAAAGGTTATAAAGGGTTATGCATAAGAATACAGTATAACATGATAAAAAATAACCCGACGGCTGGAAACTTACTATAGGGGCTGGGTTCTTCTTGCAAAAAGGTAGTAAGCCAAAAGCGTTACTATTCACTATGCCCTCTTTCAACAAAGACTGAGTTGTAGCTTCCACTACGTCATCTGGTAGTCATCAGGACTATGACGCTGAGGGTCATCTTTCTCACCTGAATAATTACACATTAAGCCAGGGCGGCGGCTTAACGGAATTATTCTCCAAGCAACCCAGACTCGGACTAGGTCAATGCCATCTAAGCCGTTCCCTAAAAGAGTTTTAATCTTCTTGGTCTTGGGGGTGAGTGGCAGACGTTCAATAGCAGTCAACTTATCCGGCAGCGGGTGAGTAGGTTCAAGGCGCAATGCACGGAAGCCGGGCAGTGGGTTTTCACCAGCCGGAGAAGTATCTTGGCAGTAGAACCATGTCTGGTTCCAGTCCTTTGGATGACTCGGCAATTCAGCATAAGGGAACAGGCAGTCTCTCCGCCTTTGAATCGATATGCCACCAAGATCCAGACTGGGCCCGTTGGCCCGCTCATTCTGCCAGTTCAAATAGAACAATTCCCTAAACAAAAGTAGGTTGGGTTCTTCTCCAAGGTAGACCTCACAGAAAACTTGGAAGTTGCAGATATTTGACACGGAATTGGGCCCGATGTCTTGAGGTCTTAAGTCAAAGAAGTGCAAAACGTCTCTAAAGAATTTTGAACCGGGAGGAGCAAATCCCCGGCTCATGTGATCGGTAAAAATGATCACCTCCCCTTCCTTGGGTTGAGGTTTCTCTTCAGACAGGTCAGGAGCACGATAAGACATGACATCCTTCTTGGGCAGATGGCCAGACTTTACAAACTCGGACAATTTGCTCTCTGTAACAATGGATGGGACCCAGTTGCAGGTAACCGGAGGTTTAACAGCTTTGGGTGCCATTGGATAAATTGAAGCCTACAACAAGATAAAGGAAATTTTCCGGTTTATTATAACCCAGAGAATAAACATTATTGGGTTATTTAGGATGGCGGCTTAAGAAGGGGCCTAATGACATACAGGTAACTATGTGATAATGTTTAACAGCTGCAGGTATTAAAGATGATTAAGGTTTTCTTAAGTCGCCAGAGGCAAGCGGTGCTGACAGCCGGTATTATCTTAAACCGGTTACACGAACTACTATGGCTGAAACGGAGTCAACACACACAGTTTTTGGCTAAGTGTGGAGCAAACAGGTTTCACAAATTGCAATTATTATTTTGGATCAAACGATGCTCTGGAAAGGGAAAATTTCTAGACCTAAAACAGTACAGGGAAGTTCATATACTCAAGGAGGGCTTCCAAAACAAGGAAATGAGATCTGTTTTCATACAGAATAAGCACACAACATCCTCCGCAACAGTTCTATGTGGTTTTTACGATCTGAACAAAGTATTAGAGGTAAGAACTAATGGAAGCTGCGTTGGGCGACGATGAACGTCGACGAACTCAAGACAGTACTAATGCATATCTGAGAAAGGGGGAAAGAGAACTCACCGATGTGGAAGAACTGCGAAGGGTTGCCGTTGTTCTCTGGTCAAAAAACAGGGTGATGCAGCGACCTGAGTCGGTGAAGACGAGGTTTCTGACGGTGGCGGCAGCGGAGCTCGAGCGGCAGAAGAGGGAGTGCGAGGAAGAAGACGACCGAAGGAAATGAAAAAGACCTAGGTCACGCCTATTTATAAGGAGGACCGACTGAGATGGCGCGAGAAACGAGGAGACCAAGACATCATTATCCAGCGGCCCCGACGCCTCGATTTTCGGGAGGGTCAGTAAAGGCAAAGATCCATTGAAGATATGATGAATTAAAATATAAGTTTTATTGAAGATGACGTCACGATGATTTAACCCGGAGCCAGAGGATGACGTCACGGCGGGTTACAATTTTCACGCAAGACAGAAGACTAAAGGCCAGTTCATAAGGTTTTCAAAGATTGACATGAACCGGTTCAAATCAATCTGGGGCCTAATGTTGGGGATATGACTATTTGTGTAAGCCATCCAGGAGGGGCCGGGTTACACAAATAGAGGTTCATCAGAAGCCCAAGACCAAGGCATGAAGATGGCGGTTCACTAAAAGGCTTAAAGGCCCACAGGCGACTCTGAGGCCCGTAAAGATAAACCGCCATGATGGTATAACTTGTACTGTAAGGTAGAAGTAACTAGTCACCGAGACGGACACTGTTTATGAGCCGGCCGAGACTCTGTAGGCCGCAGGGCGTCAACCCGTGTATATAAGGGGACGACCCACCAGCGGCTTAGGATGAGAAACAACTGATCGAGAGCCAGGCATACGTATCTTGCTCCCTGGTCATCGAAACCTCAAGCAATTCCAACCCAACTAGACGTAGGCCTTCCTTCACCATAAGGGGCTGAACTAGTATAAACCTCGCGTGTCCTTGTCCCGATTAACCCCTTTAAGCTTCCTAGTTGCGATGGCTCCACGATTAAGTCCTTGCAAAAGGACATCTGCCGTGACAATTCCACGACACATGGCGAAAATGACAAAACAACATCATGATGCAAAATGCCATGTGCATGAACTTGCTCAAAAGCAAAAAACCAATGCTACCACTGGATTGGTGGGATTTTTCTACCCCAAAAACATATATAATATGTTGGGGTTGTTGTAGGAAAATCCCTAAAAAATCTCTAAGATGCAAACTGCCTAAAAGGAAATAGACAGAAAAAGGAAATAGCCTAAAACGGAAACGTCCCGATCTGGACTTACCAGATAAGGAAAGGCCCGAATCGGAAAGACCCAAAATGGACAAATGCCCGTTTGGGTTAAAAACGGGAGCGTGAGGATGACATGTGGGCCCGTGGGTCCACGTGTCAGGTGAGTGTGTGTGTGGGTGCGAGGCTGACAGGTGGGACCTGGCCTCTGTCTCACTGACCAGTGGGTCCGGCTTGGGGCCCCCAAGGCGGTGACGCACGCATGCGGGAGCAGGGGAAAACAGAGGAAGTGGTCGGCGGCGACCGAGCGCGGCGGAGGCCTCGCCGGAGTTGCTCCGGTGGCCTAGCGGAGCGGCGGAAGGGCGCAAAAGGATCGCGGGAGGATCCCGCGCCTGTGGGTGCTGCTAGGTGCACCGGGCATCGAGGGAAGCAACGTCGGCGGCGATCTACCGAAGCGGCAACGACGAGGATGAACGCGGCGAGGCGAGGGGCGAAACGGGTGGCAAAGAGTTCGGCTCGGACGCGCGCGATGCTAAGAATCTCCTAGACATGGCAAAAACAGCGAAGGGTGCCCGGAGCATCTCGTTTGCGCGAGGTCCGGCGGCGGCGCGATCGGGCGCGAGCAGCTAATGGCAACGGAGCACACAAAACGAGGGGAAAAGGGAAGGGGAAGGAGCGCAATGTCACCACGAACACGACGAGGTGCTCGGCTAGGCGTGGAGTGGACAGAGACGGTAGTGAGGCGCAACGAACAACCGCGGTGGCCGGAGTCAAAGATGAGGAAGAAGGCGATGCATTGACTGGTCCCGGCTCCACATAGTCGACATCGTGGACGTAAACGACGGCGGGGAAGATGAAGGACACGGCAGGCGAGGCCAGAGTCGATGATGAGCACGCCGGCGACGAGGACGCGCTGTCAGATGCGCACGGGAACGGCTGAAACCAATGGATCCGGAGTGTTTGGTGGCCTGGCGGCGGCAGGGAGAGGCAACCCTAGGGGGTTAGGTAGGGCAAGGAGGGAGAGCTAAAAGGGCCCAGGGCGACGAGGTGAAGCTCGCACGCTCTCGTGCTCGCGGTCCCCATGGCGACGGCGAGAGGAGAGGGAAAAGGTGGGTTCGCGCTACAGGGAGGCACCGACAGGTGGGGCTGAGGTGGCCACGTGGCAAAAGGCTAGTGGGGGTGTGCGAGCAAGCGGGTGAGAAAAGGAGGGAGAGGGGGCCGAGCGGGCTGGCTGGCGCGCTGGGCTCGCTGGTGCGGGGTCTAGCTGGGCCTGCCTGGGTGGCCAAGGCCCAGTTGGGTGTTGCTGCTGCTGTTGCTCTGCTTCTCTTCCTTTTTCTAATTTTCTTCAGACAGAAAAACAAAAGGAAAAGCACAAGAGAGATGGAGAGGAGTTGGAGTAATATAAAAATATCCTCATGATCCTGAATTTGTGTAGCATTTAATAAAATTTCTTTGGTAATTTTTAAAGGTAGAAAAATATTCCAAGTGTGAATAAAATTCAAACTTGATGCATTTTTGAACCCAACCAAAACAATTCTAAAATAGGTGAAATTTGGCAGGGGGTTCAAGGCATGGTGATAGAATTTTGGGAAAAAGATGAGCATTAGAGGAGGAGGGTAGAGGGGCACTTGCCAAAGAAAGAAAAGAGGGGAAGAGGTGGTGATGAGTGAAGGGGAAGGATGATGCTTGGATTCCAAGGATCATGCCACAAGCAACATGCTAAGATGAAGATGCACATGATGATGCCATGATGCAACAAGATGAACATGAAATGAAATGCATGACAAGAATAAAACAAAACAAAGGCAAAAACCCAACCACGAGGGAAATCATAACTTCGTGCCGAAAATGGCCAAGAGTTGGAATACAAATATGGCAGGTTACATATGGGGCGTTACAACCATTTTCAGCTCTTGGAACATCTCATATGCTCCGTGCTGCTCAAAACGCTTTTGGAGCCCTGGTTCTAGGATGTAAAGCATGCCGCATTGAACCAGGGAGTAATCATCACTACGCGACTGCCAGGCATTCATAACGTCTTGAGTTGCTGGGAAAATGGGTGCGTCACCTAACGGTGCTTCAAGGACATATGCTTTCTTGGCAGCTATGAGGATGATCCTCAAGTTCCGGACCCAGGCCGTATAGTTGCTACCATCGTCTTTCAGCTTGGTTTTCTCTAGGAACGCGTTGAAGTTGAGGGCAACATTAGCGTGGGCCATTTGATCTACAAGACATATTGTAAAGATTTTAGACTATGTTCATGATAATTAAGTTCATCTAATCAAATTATTTAATGAACTCCCACTCAGACAGACATCCCTCTAGTCATCTAAGTGATACATGATCCGAATCGACTAGGTCGTGTCCGATCATCACGTGAGACGGACTAGTCATCAACGTTGAACATCTCCATGTTGATCGTATCTACTATATGACTCATGTTCGACCTTTCGGTCTCTCGTGTTTCGAGGCCATGTCTGTACATGTTAGGCTCGTCAAGTCAACCTAAGTGTTTTGCATGTGTAAATCTGGCTTACACTCGTTGTATTCGAACGTTAGAATCTATCACACCCTATCATCACGTGGTGCTTCGAAACAACGAACCTTCGCAACGGTGCATAGTTAGGGGGGACACTTTCTTGAAATTTTAGAGAGGGATCATCTTATTTACGCTACTGTCGTTCTAAGCAAATAAGATGTATAAACATGATAAACATCACATGCAATCAAATAGTGACATGATATGGCCAATATCATTTTGCTCCTTTTGATCTCCATCTTCGGGGCGCCATGATCATCATCGTCACCGGCATGACACCATGATCTCCATCATCGTGTCTTCATGAAGTTGTCTCACCAACTATTACTTCTACTACTATGGCTAACATTTAGCAATAAAGTAAAGTATTTACATGGCATTTTCATTGACACTCAGGTCATACAATAAATCAAGACAACTCCTATGGCTCCTGCCGGTTGTCATACTCATCGACATGCAAGTCGTGATTCCTATTACAAGAACATGATCAATCTCATACATCACATATATCATTCATCACATCCTTTTGGCCATATCACATCACATGACATATGCTGCTAGAACAAGTTAGACATCCTCTAATTGTTGTTGCAAGTTTTTACGTGGCTGCTATAGGTTTCTAGCAAGAACGTTTCTTACCTACGCCAAAACCACAATGTGATATGCCAATTCTATTTACCCTTCATAAGGACCCTTTTCATCGAATCTGATCCGACTAAAGTGGGAGAGACAGACACCCGCTAGCCACCTTATGCAACTAGTGCATGTCAGTCGGTGGAACCTGTCTCACGTAAGTGTGTACGTGTAAGGTCGGTCCGGGCCGCTTCATCCCATGATGCCGCCGAATCAAGATAAGACTAGTAACGGCAAGTAAATTGACATAATCGACGCCCACAACATCTTGTGTTCTACTCGTGCATAGAAACTACATATAGACCTAGCTCATGATGCCACTGTTGGGGATCGTTGCAGAAATTAAAAAAATTCTACGCATCACCAAGATCAATCTATGGAGAGACTAGCAACGAGAGAGATAGGAGTGCATCTTCATACCCTTGAAGATCGCAAGACGGAAGCGTTACAAGAACGCGGATGAAGGAGTCGTACTCGCAGCGATTCAGATCGCGGTTGATTCTAATCTAAGCGTCGAACAATGGCGCCTCCACGTTCAACACACATGCATCACGGGGATGTATCCTCCTTCTTGATCCAGCAAGGGGGAAGGAGAAGTTGGGGAAGAACTCCGGCAGCACGACGACATGGTGGTGGAGCTTGCAGTTCTCTGGCAGGGCTTCGCCAAGCTCAACAGAGGAGGAGGGGTGTTGGAGAGGGGGAGGGCTGCACCTTGGATGAGGTGTTGCTGCCCTCCCTCCTCCCCTCTATTTATAGGCCGAAGAGGGAAGGGGGTCGGCCCCTCTATATGAGATCTAGAGGGGCGGCGGCGGCCAAGGGGAGGGGGCTTGCCCCCCAAGCCAAGGGGGGCACCCTCTTTAGGGTTTCCCCTCAACCCTAGGCGCATGGGCCCTAGGGGGGATGGCGCAGAGCCCACTTAGGGGCTGGTTCCCTTCCACATACAGCCCATAGGGCCCTCCGGGGCAGGTGGACCCTCCCGGTGGACCCCCGGAACCCCTTTGGTGGTCCCGGTACAATACCGGCAAACCCCCGAATACTTCCGGTGACCGTATGATGACTTCCCATATATAAATCTTCACCTCCGAAGCACTCCAAAACTCCTCGCGACGTCCGGGATCTCATCCGGGACTCCGAACAACATTCGGTAACCACATACTAATTCCCATAACAACTCTAGCGTCACCAAACCTTAAGTGTGTAGACCCTACGGGTTCGGGAACCATGTAGACATGACTGAGACATCTCTCCGGCCAATAACCAATAGTGGGATATGGATACCCATGTTGGCTCCCACATGTTCCACGATGATCTTATCGGATGAACCACGATGTCGAGGATTCAATTAATCCCGTATACAATTCCCTTTGTACATCGGCATGTTACTTGCCCGAGATTCGATCATCGGTATCCCAATACCTTGTTCAATCTTGTTATTGGCAAGTCTCTTTACTCTTTACGTAATGCATGATCCCGTGACTAACTCCTTAGTCACTCTGAGCTCATTATGATGATGCATTACCGAGTGGGCCCAGAGATACCTCTCCGTCATACGGAGTGACAAATCCCAGTCTCGATTCGTGCCAACCCAACAGACACTTATGGAGATACCCGTAGTGCACCTTTATAGCCACCCAGTTACGTTGTGACGTTTGGCACACCCAAAGCATTCCTACAGTATCCGGGAGTTGCACAATCTCATGGTCTAAGGAAAAGATACTTGACAATAGAAAAGCTTTAGCAGACGAACTACACGACCTTGTGCTATGCTTAGGATTGGGTCTTGTCCATCACATCATTCTCCTAATGATGTGATCCCATTATCAACGACATCCAATGTCCATGGTCAGGAAACCACGACCATCTATTGATCAACGAGCTAGTCAACTAGAGGCTTACTAGGGACATATTACGATCTATGTATTCACACATGTATTACGGTTTCCGGTTAATACAATTATAGCATGAACAATAGACAATTATCATGAACAAGGAAATATAATAATAACCACTTTATTATTCCCTCTAGGGCATGCAGTCCGTAGTCCCCAGAGTACGGAATCAAGTGCCTCGACCCAGTGTTCATCTGACTCCCGTAGGGATTGCACTAGTCTGGGTTTAATGTCGCTCATTATCAGGCCATTAGCCCGTTCGACCTGACCGTTTGTTTGAGGATGATATACAGAGGCGTAATCGAGCTTAATGCCTAGATTAGCACACCAGTTTTTCACCTCATCGACTGTGAAGTTGGAGCCATTATCAGTAATAATGCCGTGCGGGACACCATAACGGTGTACAACACCGAATATAAAGTCGATCACTGGCCCAGCTTCAGCTGTTTTGACTGGTTTGGCCTCTATCCACTTAGTGAATTTATCCACCATAACCAACAAATATTTCTTCTTGTGGCTTCCCCCTTTGAGGGGTCCGACCATATCGAGCCCCCAGACCGCGAAAGGCCAAGTAATGGGGATTATTTTTAGGGCAGTGGGTGGCATATGACTTTGATTGGCAAATAGCTGGCACCCGACACATCGTTGTACAAGGGCCTGTGCATCTTCTCGGGCCGTGGGCCAAAAGAAACCTGTTCGGAAGGCCTTACTTACGAGAGCCCGAGCTGCAGCATGGTGTCCACCGAGACTAGCATGTATTTCGGCCAAGAGCTACCGCCCCTCCTCTTCAGAGATACATCTTTGAAGAATTCCAGTAGTACTTTTCTTGTAGAGTTCTCCTTCATGAACTTTGTAGGCTTTCGAGCATAGGACTATGTGACGGGCCTCATTCTGGTCATCAGGGAGCTCCCGCCTATTAAGGTAGGCTAGTAAGGGTTCGGTCCATGGAGCAATGACAACCATGATTTCATGGGCGGAAGGTGTCATTTCAGTGTCCGAGCCCCCGATGATATCAGGATTTTGTTCGGCATCTGAGGGTATGGTCGGCTCCAGACTGGTATTACTGCTCCCGTCCTGCCATACCACGGATGGCTTGAAGAGCCTTTCCATGAAGGTGTTAGGTGGGACGGGGTCATGTTTAGTGCCCATTCGAGGAAGGATGTCTGCTGCTTGATTACTTTCTCGAGCAACATGATGAAACTCGAGCCCCTTGAACCGAGCTGATATTTTGAGTACGGCATTGCGGTATGCTGCCATCTTCGGATCTTTTGCATCGAAATCTCCATTTATTTGGGATATTGCGAGGTTCAAGTCCCCATGCACCTCGAGGCATTGTATACCCATTCAAACAACCATTCGGTGACCATGCAATAGTGCCTCATATTCGACTGCATTTTTGGAGTTTGTATACATGATTTGTAACACGTAACGGACTTTGTCCCTGTAGGGGACGTTAGGATGACACCGGCCCCCAATCAAGCTAACATTTTAGAGCCGTCGAAGTACATCACCCAGTTAGAGTATTTGTTGTACTCTTTAGGGAGCTTGGCTTCTGTCCATTCGGCGATAAAGTCGACCAACACCTGAGATTTAATAGCTCGGCGTGGCTTGTATGTTATTTCAGATGGCAAGAGCATGATTGCCCATTTGGCAATGTGGTCGGTGGCGTCCCGATTATTTATGATGTCATTCAGTGGAACTTCGGAAGCCACCGTGATCGAACACTCTTGAAAGTAGTGCTGCAACTTCCAGGATGCCATGAAGACCGCATACTCTATCTTTTGATAGTGTGGGTACCAAGATTTGCATGGTGTTAGAACCGCTGATACATAGTACACTGGTTTCTGGAGAGGTAATTTATGTCCCTCCTCCTGTCGTTCGACGACGAGTACCGCACTCACTACCTGGTGAGTCACAGATATGTGGAGCAACATGGGTTCGCCAACACTTGGTGCAGCGAGGATTGGGTTGCTTGCTAACAAAGCTTTTATTTCTTCCAATCCGGCTGTAGCCGCGTCCGTCCACTCGAAGTGGTCGGTGTGTCGGAGTAACCGATAAATCGGTAGTGCCTTTTCTCCCAACCTAGAGATAAAGCGGCTCAGGGCTGCCACACACCCCGCTAATTTTTGGACTTGCTTTAAGTCTGTTGGCATTATCAATTGTGACAAGGCTCGGAATTTTGCTGGGTTCGCTTCAATTCCTCTATTGGAAATGATGAACCCGAGTAGTTTTCCGGTTGGGACGCCGAAGACGCATTTTTCCGGATTGAGTCGTATGTCATATGTTCGGAGGTTGTCAAATGTGAGTCGTAGATCGTCCACCAATGATTCCACATGTTTAGTTTTGATGACAACATCATCTACATATGCCTCCATTGTCTTGCCAATTTGATTTTACAGACATGTTTGAATCATGTGTTGGTAAGTGGCACCAGTGTTTTTGAGCCTAAAAGGCATAATGTTGAAGCAGAAAGGCCCATAGGGGGTAATGAATGCTGTTGCAGCCTCGTCAGACTCCTTCATCTTAATTTGATGGTATCCGGAATATGCGTCGAGGAAACACAGTGAGTCGTGTCCTACAGTCGCGTTAATGCGGGGCAGTGGGAAGGGGTCCTTATGAAAAGCCTTATTGAGGTCCTTGAAATCGACACAAAGGCGCCAGGATTTATCCTTCTTTGGCACCATGACCAGGTTTGCCAGCCAGTCCGGGTGTTTGATCTCTCTAATGAACTTGGCTTCAAGTAGCTTGGCTAGCTCCTCCCCAATAGCTTGTCGTTTGGGTTCGGAAAATCATCGCAGCATTTTCTTGACTGGTTTGAACCCCTTTATTATGTTGAGGCTGTGTTCGGCCAGTCTTCATGGGACTCCTGGCATAAAAGAAGGGTGCCAGGCAAAGATGTCCCAATTTTCATGCAGGAATGCTCGCAAGGCGACGTCGACCGTCGGATCCAGGTGTGCTCTCATGGAGGTTGTTTTGTTAGGATCCGTCAGGTGCACTTGAAATTTAACTATTTTGTCGGCTGGTTTGAAAGAAGTGGACTTGGGCCTCCTATCGAGGATTACATCATCCTTGTCCACTGTGGACCGCAGAGTGGTTAGCTCCTCGGTCGTGAGGGCCTTAGATAGTGCCTTGAGGGCCAAGGATGCAATTTTGTTTTCGGCGCGGAGTGCTATGTTCGGATCACTGGTAATGGTGATAACTCCGTTGGGCCCTGGCATTTTGAGCTTCATGTACCCGTAATGGGGTATTGCTTGAAAGCGTGTGAAGGCGTCGTGCCCCAACAGGGCGTGATATCTGCTGTTGAAAGGTGCCACGTGGAATAGTAACTCTTCGGACCTGTAGTTCTCCGGTGTGCCGAATACTACATCAAGTTTGATTTTCCCCGAGCATCATGCTTCTTGGCTGGGGATAATGCCTCAAAAGGTGGTACTGCTTTGCTCGATGCGACTCTTGTCCATTTACATTTTATTGAGTGTGTCCTCGTAGATGAGGTTTAGTCCGTTGCCGCTGTCCATGAGCACCTTAGTGAGCCTAAAAACATCCACAATTGGGTTTATGACCAAGGCGGCAGGTGCTCGGACTGATATGGCCCTTGGTTTGTCGTCGACAGTAAAAGTTATTGCCGTATCGTTCCAAGGATTTATTGCGGCTACTTGGTTGACTTTGGCAAGGTCGCGGAGCGCCCTCTTGCGCCGATATTTTGAAGAAAAAGTCTCAAAGATTGTGAAGACATTTAGATCGTCGTCTTACGAAGAGTACGTCTCCGGGGTGGTGTTGGTGAGGATGGCCTCGCTGCTCTTAGCCACTTGCCGGAGCACCCAACATGCCCGAAGGTCATGTGTTGGTTTGGTATTTGGCGTAGTGTGTATCTGACAGGGCTTGTTGAGTAGTTCGTCAAGGACAGTTCTATGTCCTGTGAAGGATTTGATTCTCTTGTCAATGAGGTGATGATTGGGTGGCCCATAAGGGTGCATCCTTTTAGCCCGTCCGGTGGGCTGCTTAAAGGCAGGAGGATCCCATAGGGTTGTCTGGGCTTTCCAAGCGCTTTCCATTGCGCAGTACTTCTGTACTATGTGTGCCAAATCTGCAAAGTGCAGTATGCAACGGAGGTTGAGGGCATTGAGGATTCCCTTGTCCGTACAGTTGCGGCAAAAAACTGAAACCGCAGCATCGTCGCAACAATTTTAATCTTGTTTTTAACAAGGAGGAACCTGGACCAGAATTGATGGACCGTTTCCTGAGGCTTATGTCGTACGTACATTAGGTCACATGCGTCTGGAGGACCTGAATTGCTTGGGGAATATTGCTTGTGGTGGGTGGGCGGGTTAAAATCTGAAACCTTACCCGTCGGATCTGGAGCTTGAAGAATACTCGAGGTCACTAATCCAGGATCTGGAGGGTCCTAGAGACTTTCGGGCTTGACGCCTGATTCCATGTTCGGAGGACATACAGTCTCTTCCCGAAGACGGTTATCCGGCACACAGGGCTCGGAAATCCAAACATAGCTTGTTCTTAACTTGGGGGAGAAGTATCCTCAGCTTGCTCCTCCACGACCGCTACCAGATGGGTGATCGGTGGGGACTTGATTTCCCTCTGATCGGGTTTAAGCCCGATCCGATCGTAATCCATTGCGACTCCCAGGGTGGTGATGCGATCTGCCCGTTCGTTCAAGGACGAGATATCTGCCGAATCCATCTCCTCGGATTGTATGAGGTTGATGCGGAGGTGATGATTGGCAGTCGCGGGGGCTGCCTTTGGCTTAACGGCCAAGCGGGCGCCTATGGTGAAGCCACCGAGCTAGAGGACCTGTCCTGGAGCCAGGGTCCTTCCAGCAGTGATGTTGTCATTAATGACAAGACGATCCATCGATCCTTCCATCGACGATACAGAGGAACTCTCAACATAAGCACCAATGCGGTGTCAAAACCGGCCGATCTCGGGTAGGGGGTCCCGAACTATGCGTCTGAGGATCGAAGGTAACAGGGGACAAAGGGGACACAATGTTTACCTAGGTTCGGGCCCTCTCGATGGAGGTAAAACCCTACTTGTTGCTTGATTGACTTTGACGGGTATAGGGGTTACAAGAGTTTTTTTTGACAGAAAGACTGTAAGGGAACCCCCTACAGTATAATTGGTGCAACAACCCCAAATTGCAAGTACCATGCCTTGAACCTGGGTGGGTGGGAAGGCATCGGCCCCTTCCAACCACTAGGCTATGCCTTAGTCTGCTAGGGGTTACAAGAGTTGATCTACCTCGAGATCGTAATGGCTAAACCCTAGATGTCTAGCCTATATGAATTCTGATTGTCCCTACGGGCTAAACCCTCCGGTTTATATAGACACCGGAGGGGCCTAGGGTTGTACAGAGTCAGTTTACAAAAGAAGGAACCTATACATCCGGACTCCAATCTTGCCATCCACGCAAAGGAGAATCCCATCCGGACACGGGGGAAAGCCTTTTACCCTTTATCTTCACGGCCCATCAGTATGACCCATAATACACGGGCCGGATACCCGAGGACCCCTTAATCCAGGACTCCCTCAGTCGTCGGTGATGTAGTCGATCACAGGGGCATCAGCAGTGGTCTCGGGGTCTACCGGAGAGAAGAGGGGGAAGAAATATTAAATACAAAGCACACACATGCATGACATGACTACACGCAAAGCTAGGGGTGTTCTAACGCAGTGTTACTTGATACCGGCGAAGGGGGTAACATCCGGGAATGTTTTCCTGAAGTTTAGCATTTTCGGACAAATGAAACTAAGGGGGGCGGTTCCATGTTTGTTGTGCTAGGGACGTGTGGCGGACGAACGGACCACGTATATGGATTCGTCACATTTTTCTCAGCAACTTTCATGTATAAAACTTTTTCATCTAACTTACGGTTTATTTTCTATGAATTTCTAAAGTTTTAGCAATATTTTGAAATTATTATTAATTCGAAAATACATGCTAAAATGCTAGGGGCACCTAGCACATGGTACACAAAAGTTGTGTACCCAATGGCTAATAGGTGGGCCAGGGGGTCCCAGTTGACCAGTCAACGTTTGACTAGTCAACAGGGGTGAGCCCTCCCTGTCATAGACTCATTAGCGAATTAACAGTTAATTAGGTAGTTCACTAAGCTAATTATGTTAATTAATTAACTTATTAATTAATTAAATGATTAAATTTTATTATTATTTATTTTATTTCTAAAACTTTTTTATCTTTTTAGGGGAGGGCCCCAGCTACCAGTGGCACAGAAGGCCACTGGAGTGGGTGTAACAGGTGCGGGCTACGGGCACTACCCCGGGCGGAAGCCGAACCCGCCCGGGTGCGGGGCGAGGCCGACGGGGTGCCAGTAGCCGGCGAGGTCGGGGGAGGGGCGGCCAGCGAGGAAGGGTCGTGATACGTCTCCAATGTATCTATAATTTTTTATTGTTCCATGCTATTATATTATTTGTTTTGGATGTTTAATGGGATTTAATATGCTCTTTTATATCATTTTTGGGACTAACCTATTAACCGAAGGCCCGGTGCAAGTTGCTGTTTTTTTTCCTATTTTAGTGTTTCGCAGAAAAGGAATATCAAACAGAATCCAAACGGAACGAAACCTTCGTGAGGATCTTTTTGGAACAAACGCAATCCATGAGACTTGGAGTGGAGGTCAAGGAAGCAACAAGGCGGCCAGGAGGTAGGGAGGCGCGCCCAGGGGTAGGCATTCCCCCACCCTCGTGGGCCCCTCGTAGCTCCACCGACCTACTTCTTTCGCCTATATATACTCTTATACCCTGAAAACATCCAGGGGATCCACAAAACCACTATTCCACGGCCGCAAACTTCTATACCCGTGAGATCCCATCTGGGGACCTTTTCCGACGATGTGCCGGAGGGGGATTTGATCATGGAGGGCTTCTACATCAACACCATAGCCTCTTCGATGATGTGTGAGTAGTTTACCACAGACCTTCGGGTCCATAGTTATTAGCTAGATGACTTCTTCTCTCTCTTTGGTTCTTACTACAAAGTTCTCCTCGATGTTCTTGGAGATCTATTCGATGTAATACTTTTTGCGATGTGTTTGCCGAGATCCAATGAATTGTGGGTTTATGATCAAGATTATCTATGAACAATATTTGATTCTTCTCTGAATTCTTATATGCATGATTTGATATCTTTGCAAGTATCTTCTAATTATCGGTTTAGTTTGGCTTACTAGATTGATCTTTCTTGCAATGGGAGAAGTGCTTAGCTTTGGGTTCAATCTTGCGGTGCTCGACTCCAGTGACAGAAAGGGAACCGACACGTATTGTATTGTTGCCATCGAGGATAAAAAGATGGGGTTTACATCATATTGCTTGAGTTTATCCCTCTACATCATGTCATCTTGCCTAATGCGTTACTCTGTTCGTATGAACTTAATACTCTAGATGCATGCTGGATAGCGGTCGATGTGTGGAGTAATAGTAGTGGACGCAGAATCGTTTCGGTCTACTTGACACGGACGTGATGCCTATGTTCATGATCATGCCTAGATATTCTCATAACTATGCGCTTTTCTATCAATTGCTCGGCAGTAATTTGTTCACCCACCGTAATATATGCTATTTTGAGAGAAGCCACTAGTGAAACCTATGGCCCCCGAGTCTATTTTAAATCATATAAGTTTCCGATCTATAATTCTAGTTTATTATTTATTTTGCAATCTTTACTTTTCAATCTATACAACAAAGTACCAAAAATATTTATCTTATTATCTTTACCAGATCTCACTTTTGCAAGTGACCGTGAAGGGATTGACAACCCCTTTATCGTGTAGGTTGCAAGGTTCTTGATTGTTTGTGCAGGTACTAGGCGATTTGCGTGTAGTCTCCTACTGGATTGATACCTTGGTTCTCAAAAACTGAGGGAAATACTTACGCTACTTTGCTGCATCACCCTTTCCTCTTCAATGGAAAACCTGTTGGGGAACGTAGTAATTTCAAAAAAAATCCTACGCACACGCAAGATCATGGTGATGCATAGCAATGAGAGGGGAGAGTGTTGTCTACGTACCCTCGTAGACCGGAAGCGGAAGCGTTATGACAACGCGGTTGATGTAGTCATATGTCTTCACGGCCCGACCGATCAACCACCGAAACTACGGCACCTCCGAGTTTTAGCACACGTTCAGCTCGATGACGATCCCCGGACTCCGATCCAACAAAGTGTCAGGGAAGAGTTCCGTCAGCATGACGGCGTGGTGACGATCTTGATGTTCTACCGTTGCACGGCTTCGCCTAAGCACCGCTACAATATTATCGAGGAGTATGGTGGAGGGGGGCACCGCACACGGCTAAGAAAACGATCACGAGGATCAACTTGTGTGTCTATGGGGTGCCCCCTGCCCCCGTATATAAAGGAGTGGAGAAGGGGAGGGCCGACCCTCTCTATGGCGCGCCCTAGGGGAGTCCTACTCCCACCGGGAGTAGGATTCCCCCTTTCCTAGTACAACTAGGAGTCCTTCCAAGTAGTAGGAGTAGGAGACAAGGAAGGGGAAGAGGGAAGAGAAGGAAGGAGGGGGCGCCACTCCTCCCCCTAGTCCAATTCGGACTAGTCAATGGGGGGCGCGTCCTGCCTCTCCCTCTCCCCTAAAGCCCAATAAGGCCCATATACTTCTTCCCCCGTATTCCCGTAACTCTCTGGTACTCCGAAAAATACCAGAACCACTCGGAACCTTTCCGATGTCCGAATATAGTCATCCAATATATCGATCTTTATGTCTCGACCATTTCGAGACTCCTCGTCATGTCCCCGATCTCATCCGGGACTCCGAACTCCTTCGGTACATCAAAACTCATAAACTCATAATATAACTGTCATCGAAACCTTAAGCGTGCGGACCCTACGGGTTCGAGAACAATGTAGACATGACCGAGACACGTCTCCAGTCAATAACCAATAGCGGAACCTGGATGCTCATATTGGCTCCCACATATTCTACGAAGATCTTTATCGGTCAGACCGCATAACAACATAAGTTGTTCCCTTTGTCATCGGTATGTTACTTGCCCGAGATTCGATCGTCGGTATCTCAATACCTAGTTCAATCTCGTTACCGGCAAGTCTCTTTACTCGTTCCGTAATACATCATCCCGCAACTAACTCATTAGTTGCAATGCTTGCAAGGCTTAAGTGATATGCATTACCGAGAGGGCCCAGAGATACCTCTCCGACAATCGGAGTGACAAATCCTAATCTCGAAATACGCCAACCCAATATGTACCTTTGGAGACACCTGTAGAGCTCCTTTATAATCACCCAGCTACGTTGTGACGTTTGGTAGCACACAAAGTGTTCCTCCGGCAAATGGGAGTTGCATAATCTCATAGTCATAGGAACATATATAAGTCATGAAGAAAGTAATAGCAACATACTAAACGATCGGGTGCTAAGCTAATGGAATGGGTCATGTCAATCACATCATTCTCCTAATGATGTGATCCCGTTAATCAAATGACAACACATATCTATGGTTAGGAAACATAACCATCTTCGATTAACGAGCTAGTCAAGTAGAGGCATACTAGTGACGTTTAGTTTGTCTATGTATTCACACAAGTATTATGTTTCCGGTTAATACAATTCTAGCATGAATAATAAACATTTATCATGATATAAAGAAATAAATAATAACTTTACTATTGCCTCTAGGGCATATTTCCTTCAATCTCCCACTTGCACTAGAGTCAATAATCTAGATTACACAGTAATGATTCTAACACCCATGGAGCTTTGGTGTTGATCATGATTTGCTCGTGGAAGAGGCTTAGTCAACGGGTCTGCTACATTCAGATCCGTATGTATCTTGCAAATCTCTATGTCTCCCACCTGGACTAGATCCCGGATGGAATTGAAGCGTCTCTTGATGTGCTTGGTTCTCTTGTGAAATATGGATTCCTTTACCAAGGCAATTGCACCAGTATTGTCAGAAAAGATTTTCATTGGACCCGATGCACTAGGTATGACACCTAGATCGGATGTGAACTCCTTCATCCAGACTCCTTCATTTGCTGCTTCTGAAGCAGCTATGTACTCTGCTTCACATGTAGATCCCGCCACAACGCTTTGTTTAGAACTGCACCAACTGACAGCTCCACCGTTTAATGTAAACACGTATCCGGTTTGCGATTTAGAATCGTCCGGATCGGTGTTAAAGCTTGCATCAACGTAACCATTTACAATGAGCTCTTTGTCACCTCCATATACGAGAAACATATCCTTAGTCCTTTTCAGGTATTTCAGGATGTTCTTGACTGCTGTCCAGTGATCCACTCCTGGATTACTTTGGTACCTCCCTGCTAGACTTATAGCAAGACATACATCAGGTCTGGTACACAGCATTGCATACATGATAGAGCCTATGGCTGAAGCATAGGGAACATCTTTCATTTTCTCTCTATCTTCTGCAGTGCTCGGGCATTGAGTCTTACTCAATTTCACTCCTTGTAACACAGGCAAGAATCCTTTCTTTGCTTGATCCATTTTGATTTTTTTCAAAATTTTGTCAAGGTATGTGCTTTGAGAAAGTCCAATTAAGCGTCTTGATCTATCTCTATAGATCTTAATGCCCAATATGTAAGCAGCTTCACCGAGGTCTTTCATTGAAAAACTCTTCAAATATCCCTTTATGCTATCCAGAAATTCTATATCATTTCCGATCAACAATATGTCATTCACATATATTTATCAGAAATGTTGTAGTGCTCCCATTCACTTTCTTGTAAATACAGGCTTCACCGCAAGTCTGTATAAAACTATATGCTTTGATCAACTCATCAAAGCGTATATTCCAACTCTGAGATGCTTGCACCAATCCATAGATGGATCGCTGGAGTTTGCACATTTTGTTAACACCTTTAGGATTGTCAAAACCTTCTGGATGCATCATATACAATAAATCCATTAAGGAATGCAGTTTTGTTTATCCATTTGCCAGATTTCATAAAATGCGGCAATTGTTAACATGATTCGGACAGACTTAAGCATATATACGAGTGAGAAACTCTCATCGTAGTCAACACCTTGAACTTGTCGAAAACCTTTTGCGACAATTCTAGCTTTGTAGATAGTAACACTACTATCAGCGTCCGTCTTCCTCTTGAAGATCCATTTAATCTCAATGGCTTGCCGAACAACGGGTAAGTCAACCAAAGTCCATACTTTGTTCTCATACATGGATCATATCTCAGATTTCATGGCCTCAAGCCATTTTGCAGAATCTGGGCTCATCATCGCCTCCTCATAGTTCGTAGGTTCATCATGATCTAGTAGCATGACTTCCAGAATAGGATTACCGTACCACTCTGGTGCGGATCTTACTCTGGTTGATCTACGAGGTTCAGTAGTATCTTGTTCTGAAGTTTCATGATCATCATCATTAGCTTCCTCACTAATTGGTGTAGGTGTCACAGAAACCGGTTTTTGTGATGTACTACTTTCCAATAAGGGAGCAGGTATAGTTACCTCATCAAGTTCTACTTTCCTCCCACTCACTTCTTTCGAGAGAAACTCCTTCTCTAGAAAGTTTCCGAATTTAGCAACAAAAGTCTTGCCTTCGGATCTGTTATAGAAGGTATATCCAATAGTTTCCTTTGGATATCCTATGAATACACATTACTCCGATTTGGGTTCGAGCTTATCAGGTTGAAGCTTTTTCACATAAGCATCGCAGCCCCAAACTTTCAGAAACGACAACTTTGGTTTCTTGCCAAACCACATTTCATAAGGCGTCGTCTCAACAGATTTCGATGGTGCCTTATTTAACGTGAATGCGGCCGTCTCTAAAGCATAACCCCAAAATGATAGCGGTAAATCAGTAAGAGACATCATAGATCACACCATATCTAGTAAAGTACGATTACGACGTTCAGACACACCATTACGCTGTGGTGTTCTGGGTGGCGTGACTTGCGAAACTATTCTGCATTGTTTCAAATGTACACCAAACTTGTAACTCAAATATTCTCCTCCACGATCATATCGTAGGAATTTTATTTTTCTTGTTACGATGATTTTCAACTTCACTCTGAAATTCTTCGAACTTTTCAAATGTTTCAGACTTATGTTTCATTAAGTAGATATACCCATATCTGCTTAAGTCATCTGTGAAGGTGAGAAAATAACGATATCCGCCACGAGCCTCAACATTCATCGGACCACATACATCTGTATGTATGATTTCTAACAAATCTATTGCTCTCTCCATAGTACCGGAGAATGGTGTTTTGGTCATCTTGCCCATAAGACACGGTTCGCAAGTACCAAGTGATTCATAATCAAGTGGTTCCAAAAGTCCATCAGTATGGAGTTTCTTCATGCGCTTTACACCGATATGACCTAAACGGCAGTGCCACAAATAAGTTGCACTATCATTACCAACTCTGCATCTTTTGGCTTCAACATTATGAATATGTGTGTCACTACTATCGAGATTTAATAAGAATAGACCACTCTTCAAGGGTGCATGACCATAAAAGATATTACTCGTATAAATAGAACAACCATTATTCTCTGATTTAAATGAATAACCGTCTCGCATCAAACAAGATCTAGATATAATGTTCATGCTCAACGCTGGCACCAAATAACAATTATTTAGGTCTAATACTAATCCCGAAGGTAGATGTAGAGGTAGCGTGCCTACTACGATCACATCGACTTTGGAACCATTTCCCACGCGCATCGTCACCTCATCCTTAGCCAATCTTTGCTTAATCCGTAGTCCCTATTTCGAGTTGCAAATATTAGCAACAAAACCAGTATCAAATACCCAGGTGCTACTGCGAGCATTAGTAAGGTACACATCAATAACATGTATATCATATATACCTTTGTTCACCTTGCCATCCTTCTTATCCGCCAAATACTTGGGGCAGTTCCGCTTCCAGTGACCAGTCTGCTTGCAGTAGAAGCACTCAGTTTCAGGCTTAGGTCCAGATTTGGGTTTCTTCTCCTGAGCAGCAACTTGCTTGCTATTTTTCTTGAAGTTCCCCTTTTTTTCTTTTTGCCCTTTTCTTGAAACTAGTGATCTTGTCAACCATCAACACTTGATGCTCTTTCTTGATTTCTACCTTCATTGATTTCATCATCATGAAAAGCTCGGGAGTCGTTTTCGTCATCCCTTGCATAATATAGTTCATCATGAAGTTCTACTAACTTGGTGATGGTGACTAGAGAATTATGTCAATCACTATCTTATTTGGAAGATTAACTCCCACTTGATTCAAGTGATTGTAGTACCCAGACAATCTGAGCACATGCTCACTAGTTGAGCGATTCTCCTCCATCTTTTAGCTATAAAACTTGTTGGAGACTTCATATCTCTCAACTCGGGTATTTGCTTGAAATATTAACTTCAACTCCTGGAACACCTCATATGGTCCATGACGTTCAAAACGTCTTTGAAGTCCCGATTCTAAGCCGTTAAGCATGGTGCACTAAACTATCAAGTAGTCATCATATTTAGCTAGCCAAACGTTCGTAACGTCTGCATCTGCTCCTGCAATAGGTTTGTCACCTAGCGGTGCATCAAGGACATAATTCTTCTGTGCAGCAATGAGGATAAACCTCAGATCACGGATCCAATCCGCATCATTGCTACTAACATCTTTCAACACAATTTTCTCTAGGAACATATCAAAATAAACACAGGGAAGCAACAACGCGAGCTATTGATCTACAACATGATTTGCAAAATACTACCAGGACTAAGTTCATGATAAATTTAAGTTCAATTAATAATATTACTTAAGAAATCCCACTTAGATGGACATCCCTCTAATCCTCTAAGTGATCACGTGATTCAAATCAACTAAACCATGTCCGATCATCACGTGAGATAGAGTAGTTTCATTGGTGAACATCACTATGTTGATCATATCTACTATATGATTCACGCTCGACCTTTCGGTCTCCGTGTTCCGAGGCCATATTTGTATATGCTTGGCTCGTCAAGTATAACCTGAGTATTCCGTGTGTGCAACTGTTTTGCACCCGTTGTATTTGAACATGGAGCCTATCACACCCGATCATCACGTGGTGTCTCAGCACGAAGAACTTTCGCAACGGTGCATACTCAGGGAGAACACTTCTTGATAATTAGTGAGAGATCATCTTAAAATGCTACCGTCAACCAAAGCAAGATAAGATGCATAAAAGATAAACATCACATGCAATCAATATAAGTGATATGATATGGTCATCATCATCTTGTGCTTGCGATCTCCATCTTCGAAGCACCGTCATGATCACCATCGTCACCGGCGCGACACCTTGATCACCATCGTAGCATCGTTGTCGTCTCACCAATCTTATGCTTCCACGACTATCGCTACTGCTTAGTGATAAAGTAAAGCATTACAGCGCGATTGCATTGCATACAATAAAGCGACAACCATATGGCTCCTGCCAGTTGCCGATAACTTGGTTACAAAACATGATCATCTCATACAATAAAATTTAGCATCATGTCTTGACCATATCACATCACAACAGGCCCTGCAAAAATAAGTTAGACGTCCTCTACTTTGTTTGTTGCAAGTTTTACGTGGCTGCTACGGGCTTAAGCAAGAACCAATCTTACCTACGCATCAAAAACCACAACAATAGTTTGTCAAGTTGGTGCTGTTTTAACCTTCGCAAGGACCGGGCGTAGCCACACTCGGTTCAACTAAAGTTGGAGAAACTGACACCCGCCAGCCACCTGTGTGCAAAGCACGTCGGTAGAACCAGTCTCGCGTAAGCGTACGCGTAATGTCGGTCCGGGCCGCTTCATCCAACAATACCGCCGAACAGAAGTATGACATGCTGGTAAACAGTATGACTTATATCGCCCACAACTCACTTGTGTTCTATTCGTGCATATAACATCAACACATAAAACCTAGGCTCTGATGCCACTGTTGGGGAACGTAGTAAATTTCAAAAAAAATCCTACGCACACGCAAGATCATGGTGATGCATAGAAACAAGAGGGGAGAGTGTTGTCTATGTACCCTCATAGACCGGAAGCGGAAGCGTTATGACAACGCGGTTGATGTAGTCGTACGTCTTCACGGCCCGACCGATCAAGCATCGAAACTACGACACCTCCAAGTTTTAGCACACGTTCAGCTCGATGACGATCCCCGGACTCCAATCCAGCAAAGTGTCGGGGAAGAGTTCCGTCAGCACGACGGCGTGGTGACGATCTTGATGTTCTACCGTTGCAGGGCTTCGCCTAAGCACCGCTACAATATTATCGAGGAGTATGGTGGAGGGGGGCACCGCACACGGCTAAGAAAACGATCATGAGGATCAACTTGTGTATCTATGGGGTGCCCCCTGCCCCCGTATATAAAGGAGTGGAGGAGGGGAGGGCCGGCCCTCTCTATGGCGCGCCCTAGGGGAGTTCTACTCCCACCGGGAGTAGGATTCCCCCTTTCCTAGTACAACTAGGAGTCCTTCCAAGTAGTAGGAGTAGGAGACAAGGAAGGGGAAGAGGGAAGAGAAGGAAGGAGGGGGCGCCGCTCCTCCCCCTAGTCCAATTCGGACTAGTCAATGGGGGGCGCGCGGCCTGCCTCTCCCTCTCCCCTAAAGCCCAATAAGGCCCATATACTTCTTCCCCCATATTCCCTAACTCTCCGATACTCTGAAAAATACCCGAACCACTCGGAACCTTTCCGATGTCCGAATATAGTCGTCCAATATATCGATCTTTACGTCTAGACCATTTCGAGACTCCTCGTCATGTCCCCGATCTCATCCGGGACTCCGAACTCCTTCGGTACATCAAAACTCATAAACTCATAATATAACTGTTATCGAAACCTTAATCGTGCGGACCCTACGGGTTCGAGAACAATGTAGACATGACCGAGACACATCTCCAGTCAATAACCAATAGCGGAACCTGGATGCTCATATTGGCTCCCACATATTCTACGAAGATCTTTATTGGTCAGACCGCATAACAACATACGTTGTTCCCTTTGTCATCGGTATGTTACTTGCCCGAGATTCGATCGTCGGTATCTCAATACCTAGTTCAATCTCGTTACCGGCAAGTCTCTTTACTCGTTCTGTAATACATCATCTCGCAACTAACTCATTAGTTGCAATGCTTACAAGGCTTAAGTGATGTGCATTACCGAGAGGGCCCAGAGATACCTCTCCGACAATCGGAGTGACAAATCCTAATCTCGAAATACGCCAACCCAACATGTACCTTTGGAGACACCTGTATAGCTCCTTTATAATCACCCAGTTACGTTGTGACGTTTGGTAGCACACAAAGTGTTCCTCCGGCAAACGGGAGTTGCATAATCTCGTAGTCATAGGAACATGTATAAGTCATGAAGAAAGCAATAGCAACATACTAAACGATCGGGTGCTAAGCTAATGGAATGGGTCATGTCAATCACATCATTCTCCTAATGATGTGATCTCGTTAATCAAATGACGACACATGTCTATGGTTAGGAAACATAACCATCTTCGATTAACGAGCTAGTCAAGTAGAGGCATACTAGTGACGTTTAGTTTGTCTATGTATTCACACAAGTATTATGTTTCCGGTTAATACAATTCTAGCATGAATAATAAACATTTATCATGATATAAAGAAATAAATAATAACTTTATTATTGCCTCTAGGGCATATTTCCTTCAAAACCAAAGCATGCTCAAGAGGTAGCAAGAAGGATTTCTGGCGCCGTTGCCAGGGAGATCTACGCCAAGTCAAGACATACCAAGTACCCATCACAAATTCTTATCCCTCGCATTACATTATTTGCCATTTGCCTCTTGTTTTCCTCTCCCCCACTTCACCTCTGTCGTTTTATTTGCCCTTTTTTCGTCTGCTTCTTTCCGCTTGCTTCTTGTGTGTCCGTGTGTTAGATCGTTTGTTTTGCCATCATGGCCAGTCCTTCTATCATTGTTAGTACTCCCGATAATGAAGTTCTTAATTTTAAACAAAGGGAGGGAGAAAATCTAAAAGATGCTTGGTATAGAATTTGCAATGCTCGGAATAGATTCACTAGGAAGCAATCTACTTCCGTTCTTCTTCGCAATTTTTATGTAGGCATCACTCCTTGGAACAAATATATTCTTGATACCATTACCGGAGGGTATTTCTTGGGTAGACATACTTTTGATTCTTATAATGCTATGATAGATTTGTTTGGCCCACCATCTCTTTTGGTTAATGGAACTATTTTAACTTTGGAACATGTGATGCAAAGGCTTGAAATTATCGAAAATAAAGTTGCCACTGTAGAGTTGATTGAGAATTTGGATAAAAAGATCCACAACCAAATTAACCAATATGGATCTAAGGTCGGAGTTACTCTGAAAATTTTGAGAGAAAAAGAACCCTTAGTTAATGAAAATATAGATCAAGATTCCACTAGAATTGCTAAACTTGAGGATATTATTACCAACTTAGGGTCTGCCTTTTCTGCCGTGAGAAACACTTCAGACCCTCCTCCTACCAAATTTTCCAATTTTATGTATGTTCCTAAAAATAAGGGTGAATCTTCTAGTAAGGAGAACGCGGATCTTAAATCAATAAGTGTTAACCCCAATTTTTTCGCTATCATTAAGGAACCTTTTGCTACAAATGAATTTCTTGATTTCTTGCCTAAGAGTTTGATCATCAATAAAACAAAGGGAACTCCTAAGGGTTATAAGTGTTCAATTGAGGAATTGCATACCAAAGATGACAATACCTAGATCTATTCTTGTTTTTATGACTAGCTAGGGGCGTTAAACGATAGCGCTTGTTGGGAGGCAACCCAATTTTATTTTTGTTCCTTGCCTTTTTGTTCCTATTTAGTAATAAATGAATCATATACCCTCTGTTATGATTGTGTTTTTATGTTTTAGTTAGTGTTTGTTCCAAGTAAAGCCTTTAGGGTCTTCTTGGGTGATTGTTATTTGATCTTGCTGTAAAAAACAAAAAGTATGCGCTCACGAGAATAATTTTAATTTTTTACCAGAGAGCAATAAAATACGAATTCCAACTTAGGTAGATCAATATGAAAATTATTTAGGACTTCCTAATTTTTTAGAATTTTTGGAGTTACAGAAGTATTCGAAACTTTCAGATTACTACACATTGTTCTATTTTTGACAGATTCTTTTTTCGTGTGTTGTTTGCTTATTTTGATGAATCTATGGCTAGTATCGGGGGGTATGAACCATAGAGAATTTGGAATACAGTAGGTTTAACACCAATATAAATAAAGAATGAGTTCATTACAGTACTTTAAAGTGGTGGTTTGTTTTCTTGTACTAACGGAGCTCATGAGATATTCTGTTGTGTTTTGTGTTGTGAAGTTTTCAAGTTTTTGGGTAAACATTTGATGGATTTTGGAATAAGGAGTTGCAAGATACTAAGCTTGGGGATTCCCAAGGGACCCCAAGGTACAATTCAAGTACAACCAAAAGCCTAAGCTTGGGGATGCCCCGGAAGGCATCCCCTCTTTCGTCTTCGTCTATCGGTAACTTTACTTGAGGCTATATTTTTATTCACCACAAGATATGTGTTTTGCTTGGAGCGTCTTGTACGATTTGAGTTTTTTATTTTTAGTTTATCACAATCAACCTTTATGTACACACCTTTTGGAGAGACACACATGAATCGTAATTTATTAGAATACTATATGTGCTTCACTTATATCTTTTGAGCTAGATAATTTTACTCTAGTGCTTCACTTATACCTTTTTAGAGCACGGTGGTGATTTTATTTTATAGAAATTATTGATCTCTCATGCTTCACTTATATTATTTTGAGAGTCTTTTAGAACAGCATGGTAATTTGCTTTGGATATAAAATTAGTCTTAATATGATAGGCATCCTGGATGGGTATAATAAAAACTTTCATATAAAATGCATTAAATACTATGAGAAGTTTGATACTTGATAGTTGTTTTGAGATACAAAGATGGTAATATTAGAGTTGTGCTAGTTGAGTAATTGTGGAATTGAGAAATACTTGTGTTGAAGTTTGCAAGTCCCGTAGCATGCACGTATGGTGAATGCTGTGTGACAAATTTGAAGCATGAGGTGTTCTTTGATTGCTTTCCTTATGAGTGGCGGTCGGGGACGAGCGATGGTCTTTTCCTACCAATCTATCCCCCTAGGAGCATGCGCGTAGTGCTTGGTTTTGATGACTTGTAGATTTTCGCAATAAGTATGTGAGTTCTTTATGACTAATGTTGAGTCCATGGATTATACGCACTCTCACCCTTCCATCATTGCTAGCCTCTTCGGTACCGTGCATTGCCCTTAATCACCTCGAGAGTTGGTGCAAACTTCGCCGGTACATCCAAACCCCGTGATATGATACGTTCTATCACACATAAGCCTCCTTATATCTTCCTCAAAACAGCCACCATACCTACCTATTATGGCATTTCCATAGCCATTCCGAGATATATTTCCATGCAACTTTCCACCGTTCGTTTATTATGACACGCTCCACCATTATCATATTGCTTTGCATGATCATGAAGTTGACATCGTATTTGTGGCAAAGCCACCTTCATAATTATTTCATACATGTCACTCTTGATTCATTGCACATCCCGGTACACCGCCGGAGGCATTCACATAGACACATATTTTGTTCTAAGTATTGAGTTGTAATTCTTGAGTTGTAAGTAAATAAAAGTGTGATGATTTTCATTATTAGAGCATTGTCCCATGTGAGGAAAGGATGATGGAGACTATGATTGATAACCCACAAGTATAGGGGATCACAATAGTTTTCGAGGGTAGAGTATTCAACCCAAATTTATTGATTCGACACAAGGGGAGCCAAAGAATATTCTCAAGTATTAGCAGCTAAGTTGCCAATTCAACCACACCTGGAAACTTAATATCTGCAGCAAAGTGTTTAGTAGCAAAGTAATATGATAGTAGTGGTAACCGTAGGAAAAGGTAACGATAGCAAAAGTAATATTTTTGGTGTTTTGTAGTGATGATAGCAATAGCAACGGAAAAGTAAATAAGCGAAGAACAATATATGGAAAGCTCGTAGGCAATGGATCGGTGATAGAGAATTATGCCAGATGTGGTTCATCATGTGACAGTCATAACCTAGGGTGACACAGAACTAGCTCCAATTCATCAATGTAATGTAGGCATGTATTCCGAATATAGTCATACGTGCTTATGGAAAAGAACTTGCATGACATCTTTTGTCCTACCCTCCCGTGGCAGCGGGGTCCTAATGGAAACTAAGGGATATTAAGGCCTCCTTTTAATAGAGAACCGGAACAAAGCATTAGCACATAGTGAATACATGATTGGGAGTGGTCCCGATTATTGTCACTTCGGGGTTGCCGGATCATAACACATAGTAGGTGACTATAGACTTGCAAGATAGGATCAAGAACTCACATATATTGATGAAAACATAATAGGTTCAGATCTGAAATCATGGCACTCAAGTCCTAGTGACAAGCATTAAGCATAGCAAAGTCATAGCAACATCAATCTCAGAACATAGTGGATACTAGGGATCAAACCCTAACAAAACTAACTCGGTTACATGATAAATCTCATCCAACCCATCACCGTCCAGCAAGCCTACGATGGAATTACTCACGCACGGCGGTGAGCATCACGAAATTGGTGATGGAGGATGGTTGATCATGACGATGGCGACGGATTCCCCTCTCTGGAGCCCCGAACGGACTCCAGATCAGCCCTCCCGAGAGAGTTTAGGGCTTGGCGGCGGCTCCGTATCGTAAAACATGATGAATCTTTCTCCCTGATTTTTTCTCTCCGAACACGAATATATAGAGTTGGAGTTGAGGTCGGAGGAGCTCCAGGAGGCCCACGAGGTAGGGGGGCGCACCCCCCACCCTCGTGGCTAGGGTGTGGGGCCCCTGGTCTTGATCTTTTGCCAGTATTTTTTTTTATTTTCAAAAATAGTCTCCATGAAGTTTCAGGTCATTCCAAGAACTTCTATTTCTGCACATAAATAACACCATGGCAATTCTGCTGAAAACAGCGTCAGTCCCGGTTAGTTCCATTCAAATCATGTAAGTTAGAGTCCAAAACAAGGGCAAAAGTGTTTGGAAAAGTAGATACGACGGAGACGTATCAACTCCCCCAAGCATAAACCTTTGCTTGTCCTCAAGCAATTCAGTTGACAAACTGAAAGTGATAAAGAAAAACTTTTACAAACTCTGTTTGCTCTTGTTGTTGTAAATATGTAAAGCCAGCATTCAAGTTTTTAGCAAAGATTATAAACTAACCATATTCACAATAACGCTTAGGTCTCACGTTTACTCATATCAATGGCATAATCAACTAGCGAGCAATAATAATAAATCTCAGATGACAACACTTTCTCAAAACAATCATAATATGATATAACAGGATGGTATCTCGCTAGCCCTTTATGAGACCGCAAAACATAAATGCAGAGCACCTTTAAAGATCAAGGACTGACTAGACATTGTAATTCATGGTAAAAGAGATCCAGTCAAGTCATACTCAATGTAAACTAACAATAATGAATGCAAATGACAGTGGTGCTCTCCAACTGGTGCTTTTTAATAAGAGGATGATGACTCAACATAAAAGTAAATAGATAGGCCCATCGCAGAGGGAAGCAGGGATTTGTAGAGGTGCCAGAGCTCGTTTTTGAAATAGAGATGAATAATATTTTGAGCGTTATACTTTCATTGTCAACATAACAACCAAGAGATGGCGATATCTTCCATGCTACACACATTATAGGTGGTTCCCAAACAGAATGGTAAAGTTTATACTCCCCCTCCACCAACAAGCATCAATCCATGGCTTGCTCGAAACAACGAGTGCCTCCAACTAACAAGAGTCCCAGGGGGAGTTTTGTTTGCAATTATTTTGATTTGATTTGCATAAAGCATGGGACTGGGCATCCCGGTGACCAGCCATTTTCTCGTGAGTGAGGAGCGGAGTCCACTCCTCTTGAGAATAACCCGCCTAACATGGAAGATACGGACAACCCTAGTTGATACATGAGCTATTCGAGCATACAAAACAGGATATTTATTTGAAGGTTTAGAGTTTGGCACATACAAATTTACTTGGAACGGCAGGTAGATACCGTATATAGGTAGGTATGGTGGACTCATATGGAACAACTTTGGGGTTTATGGGATTGGATGCACAAGCAGTATTCCCGCTTAGTACAAGTGAAGGCTAGCAAAAGACTGGGAAGCGACCAACTAGAGAGCGACAACAGCCATGAACATGCATTAAAGTTAATGAACATTGAGTGCAAGCATGAGTAGGATATAATCCACCATGAACATAAATATCGTGAAGGCTATGTTGATTTTGTTTCAACTACATGCGTGAACATGTGCCAAGTCAAGTCACTTAAATCATTCAGAGGAGGATACCACCCTATCATACCACATCACAACCATTTTAATAGCATGTTGGCACGCAAGGTAAACCATTATAAGCTCCTAGCTAATTAAGCATGGCATAAGAAACTATGATCTCTAATTGTCATAGCAAACATGTTTATTCATAATAGGCTGAATCAGGAACGATGAACTAATCATATTTACAAAAACAAGAGAGGTTGAGTTCATACCAGCTTCTCCCATCTCAATCAGTTCATCATATATCGTCATAATTGCCTTTCACTTGCACGACCGAACGATGTGGATAATAATAATAGTGCATGTGCATTGGACTAAGCTGGAATCTGCAAGCTTTCAATAAACAGGACAAGACAAGGCAATATGGGCTCTTTTGTCAGATCAAAAATAATGCATATAAGAGCCACTTCAACAATTTAATCATGATCTTCTCCTATCGACCCCCAAAGAAAAGAAAAGAAATAAAACTATATACACTGGAAAGCTCCCAACAAGCAAAAGAAGAACAATAAATCTTTTGGGCTTTTCTCTTTTAATTACTACTACAAGCATGGAAAGTAAACTAATTAAAAGCTACAACTATTTTTTTTTGTTTTTCTTAAGGTTTATTAAACACACAAGAAGAAAGCAATAAAAAGGAAATAAACTAGCATGGATAATACAATGAAAAAGTATGAGCACCGACATCTAGCAATGAGTGTGTGATCATGAATGTAATGCCGGTCAGAAATACGTACTCCCCCAAGCTTAGGCTTTTGGCCTAAGTTGGTCTATGGCCACGGTTGGCCTGGCGGATATCCAAAGTAATAGTTGGGGTCGTACTACAAAGAAGAAGACTCTGATTGCCACTGGTTGGCAATCATCTCCGGATCCCACTGGTAATTAGACTGTCGTGGAGGACCAAATTGTGGTTCCGACTCTGGCTCTGTTGCTGATGTAGGGTTCCGGTAGGCATGAATAGCCTCCGGCGAGTGAGGTACTGGCCTGTAGACAAATCAAACAAGGAAGGAGCAGGCAAGGTGATAGTCTCAGGATGACGTTTATCAAAGAACAATTTGTATTTAAGCTCCCCTTCCCTATTCTTTATAATAAAATCATGCGCTACCATACTCTTATAATCTAAATAAAGAGTAGGGAGCAATTTTTCTTCTTTTTCATAGTGCCCAATAGGTATGTTATAGTATGTAGCAAGGCGTGAAGCATAGATACCTCCAAAGATGGGGCCCTTTGTACGGTTCAGACCTAACCGTTTAGCAATAATACCGCCCATACTAACAGAGTTGTCGCGGAATAAACCATGGAACAAAATAAAAATATCAGGAACACTAAGGTTTCCACAGTTTCCGCGACCAATTAAGCAACGACTAGCAAATATTGCAAAGTAGCGTAAAACAGGAAAATGTATGCTAGTGATTCTTGCATCAAAAACTTTCCTAGTTTCCCCTACAGTGATAGTGTCAATAAACCTATCCACATCTCTACGATGTGGTTCCTCTAAGCTACCCTCGAAAGGTATTTTGCAAACCCTGCAAAATTCATATAGTGACATCTTCTTAACCACATCATATAAATGAAACTCTACTGAAGGAGGTGATTCCCTAGGATAATAGTAGAAGTTTTGCACAAAAGTATTGGTGAGTAAGAGATATTGTTCGTGTTGGTCGCGGAGGAAGTCGGTGAGGCATGCATTCTTAGCCAATTTATAAAAAGCATCATAAATCCCGACTGCTCTCAAGAAATCATCGGAAGGCCATTCACACGGCCGAACCTCCGCGGTATGAGGCAGATTATATTTGGGCCTCTCTGCTTCTTCATTTTGCTTTACCTTCGAGCTTCGGCTCGATGAGCCCCTCAAAAATCTCTTCATTATTTTCTGAAAAATTCTGAAATTTTTAGTAACTTCAAATAAAAGTAAACCAAACTCAACAAAATTGATAGTAGCTACTCCTACAAGTGCCTAGAGCCTATATCATGCATTAGAACAACTTGGAACCATATAAATTTGACATGCAAGCTCAAGAACATGGTCACCTAGGTAGCACAAAATTGCAATGAATAAAGCACTAGGACAAAAACTAATTGGACCAATGGAGGAGTCACATACCAAGGAACAATCCCCCAAAGCAGTTTTGTGAGAGGTGCTTTGAGAAAGGAGATTGAAAATCACAGCAAAAGAGGTTAGAACTTGTGCTTGAGCTGGATAATGGTGTTTGTGGGAGGAAGAAGGAGTGTGTGGGTGCAGGAATAAGTGGAGGAGGGCCACTGTGGGCCCACGAGGTAGGGGGAGCGCCTAGGGGGGTAGGGCACGTCCTCCACCCTCGTGGCCAGGTGGATGCCCCCTGCTGTGTTCTCAGTGCCAAATATTCTCAAATATTCCAGAAAAAATCATATTTAAATTTCAGGGCATTTGGAGAACTTTTATTTTCGGGGTATTTTTATATTGCACGGATAATTCAAATAATAGACAGAAAATACTATTTTACTTTATTTAATATAAATAACAAAAAGTGAAAGGAGGGCACAGAAGGTTGTGCTTTCTAACTTCATCCATCTCATGATCATCAAAAGGAATCCATTAACAAGGTTGATCAAGTCTTGTTAACAAACTCATTCCGAATAACATGGAACCGAAGATATTTCGAATAACACTATGTTACCTCAACGGGGATATGCACATCCCCAATAATAAGAATATCATATTTCTTCTTGACAGTAGGAAGAGGAAATTCAAAACCTCCAAAAATAATCGATGGAACTTTTCCAATAGAATTGATACTATGAACTTGAGGTTGTTTCCTCGGAAAGTGTACCGTATGCTCATTACCATTAACATGAAAAGTGACATTGCCTTTGGTGCAATCAATAACAGCCCCTGCAGTATTCAAAAAGGGTCTTCCAAGAATAATAGACATACTATCGTCCTCGGGAATATCAAGAATAACAAAGTCCGTTAAAATAGTAACGTTTGCAACCACAACAGGCACATCCTCACAAATACCGACAGGTATAGCAGTTGATTTATCAGCCATTTGCAAAGATATTTCAGTCAGGTGTCAACTTATTCAAATCAAGTCTACGATATAAAGAGAGAGGCATAACACTAACACCGGCTCCAAGATCACATAAAGCAGTTTTAACATAATTTCTTTTAATGGAGCATGGTATAGTGGGTACTCCTGGATCTCCTAACTTCTTAGGTATTCCACCCTTAAAAGTGTAATTAGCAAGCATGGTGGAAATTTTAGCTTCCGGTATCTTTCTTTTATTAGTAACAATTTCTTTCATGTACTTAGCATAAGGATTCATTTTGAGCATATCAGTTAATCGCATACGCAAAAAGATAGGTCTAATCATTTCAACAAAGCACTCAAAATCCTCATCTTCCTTTTTCTTGGATGGTTTGGGAGGAAAAGGCATGGGTTTTTGAACCCATGGTTCTCTTTCTTTACCATGTTTCCTAGCAACAAAGTCTCTCTTATCATAATGTTGATTCTTTGATTGTGGGTTATCAAGATCAACAACAGGTTCAATTTCTATATCATTATCATTGCTAGGTTGAGCATCATCATGAACATTATCATTAACATTATCACTAGTTTCAGGTTCATTACCAGATTGTGTTTCAGCATCAGAAATAGAAATATCATTTGGATTCTTAGGTGTTTCAGCAATAGGTTCACTAGAAGCATGCAAAGTCCTATCATTTTTATTTTTCTTCCTTTTATAAGGACTAGGTGCATCTATAATATTTCTCTGAGAATCTTGCTCAATTCTCTTAGGATGGCCCTCAGGATACAAAGGTTCCTGAGTCATTTTACCACCTCTAGTCATAAATCTAACATCATTATCATTTTTCTTACTATTCAATTCATTGAGAAAATCATTCTAAGCTTTAAGTACTTGTTCTACTTAAGTGGTAACCATAGAAGCATGTTTACTAATAAGTTTAAGTTCACCTTTAACATTAGCCATATAATCACCCAAGTGTTCAAGCATATCAGCATTGCGTTTTAATTCTCTACCAAAATAAGCATTGAAGTTTTCTTGCTTAACCATAAATTTATCAAACGCATCTAAGCACGGGCTAGCAAACTTGGTGAATGGGATTTCAGCTTTATCATATCTATAGAGAGAATTTACCTTTACTACCTGTGTCGGGTTGTCAAGACCATGTGTTTCTTCAATAGGCGGTAAATTAAGACCATGTATTTCTTCAATTGGCGGTAAATTAAGACCATGTATTTCTTCAATAGGAGGTAAATTCTTAACATCTTCAGCTTTAATACCCTTTTCTTTCATGGATTTCTTTGTCTCTTGCATATCTTCAGGACTGAGAAATAGAACACCCCTTTTCTTCGGAGTTGGTTTAGGAATAGGCTCAGGGGCTGGCTCAGGAAGTGTCCAATTATTTTCATTGGTCAACATATTATTCAATAAAATTTCAGCTTCATCTGGTGTTCTTTCCCTGAAAACAGAACCAGCACAACTATCCAGGTAATCTCTGGAAGCATCGGTTAGTCCATTATAAAAGATATCAAGTATTTCATTTTTCTTAAGAGGATGATCAGGCAAAGCATTAAGTAATTGGAGAAGCCTCCCCCAAGCTTGTGGGAGACTCTCTTCTTCAATTTGCACAAAATTATATATATCCCTTAAGGCAGCTTGTTTCTTATCAGCAGGGAAATATTTAGCAGAGAAGTAATAAATCATATCCTGGGGACTGCGCACACAACCAGGATCAACCATATCTTAGCATCACCCTTTAATGAGAACGAAAATATTTTAAGGATATAAAAGTATCCAGTTCTCTCATCATTAGTGAACATGGTGGCTATATCATTTAATTTAGTAAGATGTGCCACCACAGTTTCAGATTCATAGCCATAAAAAGGATCAGATTCAACCAAAGTAATTATCTCAGGATCAGTAGAGAATTCATAATCTTTATCAGTAACAAAGATAGGTGAAGTAGCATAAGCAGGATCATATTTCATTCTAGCATTCAGAGTTTTTTGTTTAAGCTTAGCTAATAATTTCTTAAGATCACTTCTATCATTGCAAGCAAGAAAGTCTCTTTTAGTTTCTTCATCCATAACATAGCCCTCAGGCACAACAAGTAATTCATATTTATTAGGAGAGCCTTCATAATCACTTTCATCAGTATTATCAGTTTCAATAATTTCATTCTCTCTGGCCCTAGAAAGTTGTTCATCAAGAAATTCACCGAGTGGCACGGTAGTATCAGGCATAGAAGTAGTTTCATCATAAGTATCATGCATAGCAGAAGTGGCATCATCAATAATATGCGACATATCAGAATTAATAGCAAAAGCAGGTTTACGTGTCGCAAGCTTACTCAAAACATAAGGTGAATCAAGTGCAGAGCTAGATGGCAGTTCCTTACCTCCCCTCGTAGTTGAGGAATAAATCTTGGTTCTTGGATCTTTCAAGTTCTTCATAATGATAAGCAGATATCAATCCCAAGTGACTCAAAGAATATAGATATGCTTCCCGGCAACGGCGCCAGAAAATAGTCTTGATAACCCACAAGTATAGGGGATCGCAATAGTTTTCGAGGGTAGAGTGTTCAACCCAAATTTATTGATTCGACACAAGGGGAGCCAAAGAATATTCTCAAGTATTAGCAGCTGAGTTGTCAATTCAACCACACTTGGAAACTTAATATCCGCAGCAAAGTGTTTAGTAGCAAAGTAATATGATAGTAGTGGTAACGGTAGCAAAAGGTAACAATAGCAAAAGTAATATTTTTTGGTGTTTTGTAGTGATGATAGCAATAGCAACGGAAAAGTAAATAAGCCAAGAACAATATATGGAAAGCTCGTAGGCAATGGATCGTTGATAGAGAATTATGCTGGATGTGGTTCATCATGTGACAGTCATAACCTAGGGTGACACGGAACTAGCTCCAATTCATCAATGTAATGTAGGCATGTATTCCGAATATAGTCATACGTGCTTATGGAAAAGAACTTGCATGACATCTTTTGTCCTACCCTCCCGTGGCAGTGGGGTCCTAGTGGAAACTAAGGGAAATTAAGGCCTCCTTTTAATATAGTACCAGACCAAAGCATTAACACATAGTGAATACATGAACTCCTCAAACTACGGTCATCACCAGAAGTGGTCCCGATTATTGTCACTTCGGGGTTGCCGGGTCATAACACATAGTAGGTGACTATAGACTTGCAAGATAGGATCAAGAACTCTCATACATTCATGAAAACATAATATGTTCAGAACTGAAATCATGGCACTCGGGCCCTAGTGACAAGCATTAAGCATAGCAAAGTCATAGCAACATCAATCTCAGAACATAGTGGATACTAGGGATCAAACCCTAACAAAACTAACTCGATTACATGATAAATCTCATCCAATCCATTACCGTCCAGCAAGCCTACGATGGAATTACTCACGCATGGTGGTGAGCATCATGAAATTGGTGATGGAGGATGGTTGATGATGACAATGGCGACGGATTCCCCTCTCTGGAGCCCCGAACGGACTCCAGATCAGCCCTCCCGAGAGAGTTTAGGGCTTGGTGGCGGCTCCATATCGTAAAACGCGATGAATCTTTCTCCCTGATTTTTTTCTCTCCGAACACGAATATATAAAGTTGGAGTTGAGGTCGGAGGAGCTCCAGGGGCCCCACGAGGTAGGGGGCGCGCCCAGGGGGGCAGGCACGCCCCCACCCTCGTGGCTAGGGTGTGGGCCCCCTGGTCTTGATCTTTTTCCAGTATTTTTTATTATTTCCAAAAATAGTCTTCGTGAAGTTTCGGGTCATTCCGAGAACTTTTGTTTCTGCACATAAATAACACCATGGCAATTCTGCTAAAAACAACGTCGGCCCGGGTTAGTTCCATTCATATCATGTAAGTTAGAGTCCAAAACAAGGGCAAAATTGTTTGGAAAAGTAGATACGACGGAGACGTATCAATGATTCCACCACAAGTCGGGATGAGATTCCAGACGAAAAAAAGAGGCCATAAAAAGAAGAGAAAAAGTCCCAAATAAAAAAATGAGAGAAAAAGAGAGAAGGAGCAATGTTACTATCATTTTCCCACACTTGCGCTTCAAAGTAGCACCATGATCTTCATGATAGAGAGTCTCTTTTGTCACTTTCATATACTAGTGGAAATTTTTCATTATAGGACTTGGCTTGTATATTCCAATGATGGGCTTCCTCAAAATGCCCTAGGTCTTCGTGAGCAAGCAAGTTGGATGCACCTACTTAGTTTCTTTTCTTGAGCTTTCATATATTTATATCTCTAGTGCATCCGTTGCATGGCAATCCCTACTCCTTGCATTGACATCAATTGATGGGCATCTCCATAGCCCGTTGATTAGCCGCGTCAATATGAGACTTTCTCATTTTTGTCTTCTCACACAACCTCCATCATCATATTCTATTCCACCCATAGTGCTATGTCCATGGCCCGCGCTCATATATTGCGTGAAAGTTGAAAGAGTTTGAAAAGGCTAAGTATGAAACAATTGCTTGGCTTGTCATCGAGGTTGTGCATGATGGGAGAATTTTGTGTGACGAAAATGAAGCATGGCCAAACTATATGATTTTGTAGGGATAAGCTTTCTTTGGCTATGTTATTTTGATAAGACATAATTGCTAGGTTAGCATGCTTGAAGTACTATTATTTTTATGTCAATATTAAACTTTTGTCTAGAATATTTTGGATCTAAACATTCATGCCACAATAAAGATAATTACATTGAAAATTATATTAGGTAGCATTCCACATCAAAAATTCTGTTTTTATCATTTACCTACTCGAGGACGAGCGGGAATTAAGCTTGGGGATGCTGATACGTCTCCAACGTATCTATAATTTTTTATTGTTTCATGCTATTATATTATCTGTTTTGGATGTTTAATGGGCTTTAATATGCTCTTTTATATCATTTTTGGGACTAACCTATTAACCGAAGGCCCAGTGCAAGTTGTTGTCTTTTGCCTATTTCAGTGTTTCGCAGAAAAGGAATATCAAACGAAACGAAACCTTCGCGAGGATCTTTTTTGGAACAAACACAATTCAGGAGACTTGGAGTGGAGGCCAAGGAAGCAACAAGGCGGCCACGAGGTACGGAGGCGCGCCCAGGGGGTAGGCGCACCCCACCCTCATGGGCCCCTCGTAGCTCCACCGACCTACTTCTTTCGCCTATATATACTCTTATACCCTGAAAACATCCAGGGGAGCCACGAAACCACTTTTCCACGGCCGCAACTTTCTGTACCAGTGAGATCCCATCTGGGGACCTTTTTCATGAACTTTCTGTACTCTCTCTTTGGTTCTCAATACAAAGTTCTCCTCGATGTTCTTGGAGATCTATTCGTTGTAATACTTTTTGCGGTGTGTTTGCCGAGATCCGATGAATTGTGGGTTTATGATCAAGATTATCTATGAACAATATTTGATTCTTCTCTGAATTCTTATATGCATGATTTGATATCTTTGCAAGTCTCTTCTAATTATCGGTTTAGTTTGGCCTACTAGATTGATCTTTCTTGCAATGGGAGAAGTGCTTAGCTTTGGGTTCAATCTTGCGGTGCTCGATTCCAGTGACAGAAAGGGAACCGACACATATTGTATTATTGCCATCGAGGATAAAAAGATGGGGTTTATATCATATTACTTGAGTTTATCCCTCTACATCATGTCATCTTGCCTAATGCGTTACTCTGTTCATATGAACTTAATACTCTAGATGCATGCTGGATAGCCGTCGATGTGTGGAGTAATAGTAGTAGATGCAGAATCATTTTGGTCTACTTGACACGGGCGTGATGCCTATGATCATGATCATGCCTAGATATTCTCGTAACTATGCGCTTTTCTATCAATTGCTCGGCAGTAATTTGTTCACCCATCGTAATATATGCTATCTTGAGAGAAGCCACTAGTGAAACCTATGGCCCCCGGATCTACTTTACATCATATAAGTTTCCGATCTATAATTCTAGTTTATTATTTATTTTGTAATCTTTACTTTTCAATCTATACAATAAAATACCAAAAATACTTATCTTATTATCTTTATCAGATCTCACTTTTGCAAGTGGCCATGAAGGGATTGACAACCCCTTTATCGCGTTGGTTGCAAGGTTCTTGATTTTGTGTGCAGGTACTAGGCGATTTGCGTGTAGTTTCTTACTGGATTGACACCTTGGTTCTCAAAAACTGAGGGAAATACTTACGCTACTTTGCTGCATCACCCTTTCCTCTTCAAGGGAAAACCAACACATGCTCAAGAGGTAGCAGGCCGCAACAGCGCCAGCTGCAAGCACATCGGCCTGGGCGCGCGTGCATGAGCAGGGTGCGGGCAGCGCGTGGGTTGGGCATGGGCGCGGCGGGAGCAACTGCGAGGGGCAAGCTTTAGCTTCAAGCGGGAGCAACAGCGGCGCAGCGAGTACCAGTGGTAGCGGCATGAGCGGGCGCACGCGGGAGGGCGCAGGCCACGGCAAGCAACGACGAGGCGCAAGCCATGGCAAGCAACGACGAGGTGCGGGCAAGGAGGTGGCGTAGCAAAAACGGGTTGCAGCGAGCGCAGGGGCAGCGGGCGGATGCGGCGAGCGAGCGAGGCGAGCCGCTGGGGCGGGCGCAGTGGCGCGACCGCGGGGCGAGCGATGGAGGCACGAGCACGACAAGGCAGTAGCAGCAACACTAGACGGGGTTGCAGCGGGGAAGCGTAGCGGCTGGCGGTAGGAATCGGGTGAGGGCCGGCGGGTGCAGCAGGGTGCCGCCGGGGGCGGGCGAGCTGGCCTGTGGGCGAAGGAGGTAGCAGCTCGCAGCAGCAGGCAAGCACGGGCGGGATGGGACGGCCCGAGAGCGGCAACGCGGCTGCAGTCATCGCACGGGTGCGGTGCAGGGGAAGAGGTAGGACGCGGGGCTACGCGGGCGCGAGAGGGGTTGGCCTTGACGTGCGTGGGGAGCGACGGGCGCAAGCGGGCGCCGACGTGTGCGAGGCCAGGCGCGCGGCCAGAACGACCCAGGGGCCAGGGAGCGCGGCGGGGCAGCAGAGGGGCCGTGCGATCGCGAGCTCGGGTGTGGGGATTCGCGGGCGAATGGAAGCACGAGGGGGGTTAGGGGAGAAAGGGAAGCTCATGGGGCCCTGTAGTCGTGCGAAAGCGAGCTCGGGGAGAGCCGGGAGACGTCGGAGCAGCGAGGGCGATGCGGACGGCGACAGGGACGAGCGCGGTGGCCTCGACGTCCACGGGCACGGCGACGTCAACGGGGGAGGGTGGACGGGGGCGCGAGGGAGGAGAGGGGGTTAGGGTTTGGCGGGGCGAGGGCTTAAGTAGCCGGGGCGGCTCGCCGGAGGGGGAGTCGATCACGAAGGGCTTCTATATCATCCTTGCAGCCCTTTTGATGGTGCGTGAGTAGTTCATCATAGACCTACGGGTCCGTAGCTAGTAGTTAGATGGCTTGTTCTCTCTTTAATCTTCAGTACACTGTTTTTGGAGTTCTATTTGATGTAATCTTCTTTTCTGGTGTGTTTGTTGGAATCCGATGAATTGTTGGTCTATGATAAGGTTATTCATGAATATCAATTGAGTCTTCTCTGAACTTTATTATGCATGACCATTATAGATTTGTATTTCTCTCCGATCTATCCGTTTAGTTTGGCCAACTAATTTGATTTATCTTGCAATAAGAGAGATGCTTTATGATGAGTTTAGTCTTGCGGTGCTCTATATCCCAGTGATAGAAAGAGACAAGACACATATTTGCATTGTTGTCATTAAGCATAAAATGACGGGGTTTATTCATATTGATTGGTTGTACTTTGTCTAAATCATGTCATCTTGTTTAAGGCGTTACTCTGCTTTATACTTAATACCATAGATACATGCTGGATAATGGTCGATTGATGGAGTAATAGTCGTAGATGCAGGCAGGAATTGGTCTACTTGTTTCAAACGTGATGTCTATATACATGATCATCGCCTTGTATATCGTCATAACTATGCGATTTTCTATCAATTGCCCAACAGTAGTCTGTTCACCCACCGTATGCTATGTGTTCGAGAAAGAAGCCTCCAGTGAAAACTATGACCCCCAGATCTATTTTTATCATATGTAAAAGCGCAAAAATACGTTGGTACATTTTTATTTCTTTTATATTGTTTTGCAATTTACTTTATTATCTACCACTATAAAATTTAATCCTTACAAGTAGCCACCGAGGGGATTGATAACCCCCTTGTTTGTGTTGGGTGCAAGTTTTTGTTTTTATGTATACAGGTGTTGCTAACAAGGTTCTGTGTAGTTTTTCTATTGTATTGATAACCTTGGTTCTTAACTGAAGAAAATACTTATCTTTATTGTACTACTTCATTATCTCCTTTTTGAGAAAATCTCAATGCAGCTCACAAGTAACAGTAAGGTGGAGAGGTAGCGCCATGTCTCGCTTATAGCGAGACTTAACATGCTAGTCGTGCGGGAGGCCATGACCTCATTTCTTTTTTTTCATGTTTTTTGTTTTTGTTTTTTATTATCTTATTTCTTTAATTTCATTTATACTTTCAAATATTCTAAATAAATATATTACACAAAACAATTTCCATAAAAGTATTTAAAAAATGTTAATCAAGCATTTGAATTTTTAAATGTGTATAAAGCAAATGTACAAAAACGTATACAGAACATATACAATGTGCATGAAATTTTTTTATCATCTATTTAAAAAATGTCAATCGAGCATTTGAAATAAAGCTAATCACGTATTTCAATTTTTTTAATCAAGCATTTAAAATTTGTTATAGAAGAAATATTGACCATGTATTCAAAAAATGTTTAAGTTGTATTTGAAAAATGTTAATCGAGCATTTGAAAAATGTAAAATATGTATAGAAAAATGTTGATCATGTATAAAAAAAGTTAATCAAGCATTTGAAAAATGTAAAATGTGTATAGAAAAATGTGATCATGTATACAAAAAAGTTAATCTTGTATTGTATTAAAGAATTATTAAAATTGTATTTAAAAAATGTTAATCAAGAATTTTCAAAATGTTAAATGTATATAGAAAAAATGTTGACCATTCACGCAAAAATAATTAATCTTGCATTTAAAAATATTAATCAAGAATTTGGAAAAGTATTGAATGCATATAGAACAAAAGTTGACCATGCGTTAAGAAAAATCATGTATTTGAAAAATGTTAATGAAGCATTTGAAAATGCTAAACATATGTCTAGAAAAAATATTGACCTTGTATTAAAAAAAGGTTAATATTTTATTTAAAATAATAATCAAGCATTTAAAAATGTTTAAAAACATATATAAAAAAATGTTGACCATGCATTCAAAAATCGAAAAAGTAAAAAGGAAAACCAATCAAAACCAAGAAACAAAGGAATAACCAATAAATAAAACTAAAAAATGAAGAAAAGAAAAAAACCAACGAGAACCGAGAAAGAAGCAAGGAAAGATGGATAAAAAAGAAAGGAAAAAACTAGTGAAAATCGTGAAAGAAACAAAGAAAACTGGTGAAAAAAACAAAAAAAAAATAACATTTAGAAAACCAGAAGAAATGGAGAAAATGGAAAGAAAAAGTAAAATAAAATAAAAAAAGGGGAAGAAACTAGTACATCAATCACCACTAGCGATTTGATTTTCTTGATCTGAAACAGCGAAAGAAAAAAAACAGGCCGGCCAAGAACGAAAAACGGGCCGGCCATGAACGAGAGCGTTAAGAAAAATCATGTATTTGAAAAATGTTAATGAAGCATTTGAAAATGCTAAACATATGTCTAGAAAAAATATTGACCTTGTATTAAAAAAAGGTTAATATTTTATTTAAAATAATAATCAAGCATTTAAAAATGTTTAAAAACATATATAAAAAAATGTTGACCATGCATTCAAAAATCGAAAAAGTAAAAAGGAAAACCAATCAAAACCAAGAAACAAAGGAATAACCAATAAATAAAACTAAAAAATGAAGAAAAGAAAAAAACCAACGAGAACCGAGAAAGAAGCAAGGAAAGATGGATAAAAAAGAAAGGAAAAAACTAGTGAAAATCGTGAAAGAAACAAAGAAAACTGGTGAAAAAAACAAAAAAAATAACATTTAGAAAACCAGAAGAAATGGAGAAAATGGAAAGAAAAAGTAAAATAAAATAAAAAAAAGGGGAAGAAACTAGTACATCAATCACCACTAGCGATTTGATTTTCTTGATCTGAAACAGCGAAAGAAAAAAAACAGGCCGGCCAAGAACGAAAAACGGGCCGGCCATGAACGAGATATAGCCTTTGCCAGTGTGGAGGCGGGAGGGGTCTCATTTCGCATCTACCTGGCTTTTTCAGCCCATACGATTTGATAGCCCATTGCTACAGTACTTATTAATTGCAAGTTTGCAACACACCTGCGTCCTCGAGAGTCCCTTCTCGACGCCCGTGTGCGTCAATACGACCTCCTTTCGCTAAAAGGGCGCGCAAAACGGGCCGGCCTGTTAGCAGCGTCCAATGTAAAACTTCGAAAATCAGGAAAAAATTAAGTTAACACATGGAGTCGAACTCACTACCTCGAGGAAGGAAGCACCGCCGGGACCCAGTTGAGGTAGCAACCGTGCTCTTCTTGATTGCAGCGCCAAGGTATAAGTACAAAGGAGTAATGACAGATTCGTTTTTTCCTTCAAAATTTTCAGTTTTTCTTGAGAAAATATGAACAATCTTTCTTAATAAATGCGAATAATGTTTGAAAATGTGAACACATTTCAAAATTAGAAAAAACCTTTATAACAAAGAAACGTGAACAAAAACAGAAAAACATGAACAAAATTCTATATACGCTGAAAATTTTTAAGTGTACGTTGAACTTTTTTATAATATACACTGAACAATTTTTTAATATACAATGAACATTTTGTAATATTAATTTAATAATTTTCGAATACACATTGAATATTTTTGTAAAATATGCTGAACAAATTTCAAATACACAGAGAATTTTTTTTAGTATTCATTGCACAAATTCTTAAAACATGATGAACTTTTTTATAATGTACGGTGAACGTTTTTATAATATATCATGAACATTTTATTAATGTATGATGAACATTTTTGTAATACATGATGAACTTTTTTATATTGCATGGTGAAATTTATCATAATATATGGTGAACATGTCTTAATATACGATGAACATTGTTGTTATACGCGGTGAACACACAAAAAATGAGAAGAAAAAACATAAAGGAAAATAAAAGAAAAGGAAAAAAGAATGAAAGGTAAAAGGAACAAAAAAACCATCACCAACTGGACAAAACATTGAAAAGCCGAAGCAAAAAAACTACAGAAGAAAAACGAAAAAAAAACCCCGCAGGAAACAGCAAAGGAAGCAGCAGCGAACGAATAACAGGCAAATCCCGTACGTGGGCCGGCCCAACCGGACGATCGCCTCAGCGAAGGCACGATCTTTTGACGCTAACGAGCGTCAAATAGGATCTGCCTGCGTCCTCTGCATCCGTGCTATTTCCACGACGTCTGCCACGCGCCTGAGCCCGTAACTGCCACCAACGCGCGCTCGACGAGAGGAGAGACAGAGATGGCGCAGGTCTGGGCGGTGTTCCTGGCCGTGGGGTCGCTCGCCATCGGCATGCTCGGGGTGCTCGGCGTCTGGCTCTGCTACCTGTTCCAGGCCGTGGCGTTTGGCCCGCCCCCCGCCCCGCCGCCCGAGACGCCGGAGACGGTCGACGACGACGACGACAAGAACGGGCTATCAGAGGCGGAGCTGAGGCAGCTGGGCGGGGTCGTCCAGGCGGCGACCCCGAACGGCGAGGAGGAGGAGGAGGAGGTGCTCTGCCCTATCTGCCTCGACGCCATGGAGCCCGGCCGCGCCGTGCGCGTCCTCCCCGGCTGCAACCGCGCCTTCCACCAGGACTGCGTCGACCGGTGGCTGGCCATCTCGCCGCGCTGCCCCGTGTGCAACATCTGGGCCACGCCGCAGTCGCCGCGGGCCTCGCCGATGGCGGCCAAGACTGCTCCGGCTCCAGGGTGCTGACATGGGCGCGGCGCGCGCGCGTTCTTGGTTCTTGACGATTCTTGGTCTGGCTCTGAACCTCTGATTACGAAGCCTTCTTGACCAACTCTAGTTAGTTTTCTTGGCTCTTGTGAGTCCTTGTCTGCTAGTACATGGTTGTGTATAGGATTCTTGAACCGGAGACTGCATGTAGTTACTGCGATTCTAGAAAGAAATGAGTAGGCTTTTTGCAGATTTGGTTCCTTTTCTTCTATATCAGATCGTCACATTTGGCCGCATTGGGTCTGTTTGATGAACGAGAAGCAGTAAATGCTGTGAATGAAGATAACAAATTATGATGTTTGATAGCATATCGATCCTATTGATCCGACGTTCTTCAATTCTGATTTTGTCGATTTTGATTCTTCCTTTGAGCTGTCGGTTGAAAACATACTGCAAACGTGTGTTTCAGAATCTGAAGCGGATACTAACATTTGCAGCCTGAGATTACAATTTACAGTGCTAGCGTTATGCCTTCATGGTTCTTTAATCAGAAGATCAGCGGTTACTCTTCTGCTTAAGTTAATTTGCAATTAATTTTCAGATCAAATGCTCCATAGTTGGATTCTTGTTTCCTGTTCTGTGGCATATTGTTATCTTGTGATATTTGTGTGAATTGTGAGTACTAGCAGAGCTTGAAGCTTAAATTTCCTTTACATATTGTATGGTGTTTTGCCCTTTCCTCAAATGTCATTTTTTGTTCAGAATTGGGCATCACTATCTGTGGCTCGTTAGGTATGGTCAGATGCTTCAGAATTTAATTTACTTGTGTGAATGAGTCATGGAGCTCATAAGCTCTTAGAAGGCAATGCTCAAGTTTCTTGGTTTTGGACTTGTTGCTGCTTTGCCAGACTGCCCTCCCATGCTATTCTTTCAGTCTAATAAGCTAATCCGCGGCCTGCTGTGTTAGGCTAACGACGTAGGTTTCTCTAGTTCAGATAAACGAACGCTTGTTCAGCTAAGTGTACTGGGTACTGAAAATGGGAATTTCAGATGCTTTTTAGTCAGGTATTTGATCACCAATGGTACAGTTCATACAGTCATACTCCCTCCGTTCCAAAATAGATGACTCAATTTTGTACTAACTTTAGTATAAAGTTGGGTCATCTATTTTGGAACGGAGGGCTTCTTTATGATGTATTCTGTTACACTAACCAATGTCCTCACTGATCGGCTTGAAGTAGGGCTTGTTTTTTACTCGTTCCGTCCTGTAATGTAAGACGTTCCTGAGTGGCTGTTCTTATCATTCAGAAATCAAGACGATCACTTTTAACCAATATACAAAGTGGATGTGGCGGTTTGAGTTAAAAATCTCTCGAATTATGAGCGACCTTTGTCGTCCTTGAACTTTCGTGTTAGCATGTGAACTTTGCAAAGCATTGTGTGACGATGATCCGGCGCTTGTATTATTCATGGAGGGCGAGTATGGTTCATTGTTCTTTTGGAATAGCTCACCACTCATGCCGAATGGTCATCAGAGGGTGTTACGTTTCTTGGTAATTATCCATATCCAGTACTCTTTCAGTGGAGATGTGTATTTAGCCTGTATTAAGATATTTCTGGCAATCATTACAATTAAGTCACATGATCCCAGTGGCATGGCTATAATTCAACATCAGCAGTCTTAACGCACTCACGGCAACCTTATATCCTAGGCCCATAAGGACAAGCAATTGCATACTCATGATTCAAACTCGGATGAAATCATTACGCGAAAGTGAAAGAGTTTAGAATAGAGTGCACCAAACGGTACGTACATGTACATCCCACTAGGCACTAGCAACATTCCACTAACTAGGAGACGGGAGTTGGATAGTACACGTACAATGGTTGGTGCTTGCTAGAGGGGGTCCATGTTAGCAGAGTGCGTGCACTCTTCCTGAACAGAAGCTCTCCACCGGTGACTCCCAACTCCAAAAGCAAACACCAGATGCTCAAGAGACCGATGGTTGACAAGAGTGGATAGACACCTGACATATCACTCCTCATAAGCTTGCTGAGCTGAACTCAACTCTATAGAGAGGGAGAAGATGATCAAAGGGTGCGCGGCCATGAAGATGATCAAAGGTCCTTGTGTTCGCCGGGGAAGGATGGCAGGCCCGGTCCAGAGCATCACCCGGGCGGAGATCGACCGTTTCTGGAGGAGAAAGAAGCTGGAGGAAGAGGAACGCCGGCTCGATGACGAGAAGGAGGCTGCAAGGATCAAACTCAAGACTCTCAAGGCAAGTATACTGTTACCCCTCATCGTCGGTCAAGAATACTCTGTTAATAATTTGATGATCCCATTTCATTTACTACCTAGTTTATACTTAACTGCATACCCGCTTTAAATCGAAAAAAAACAGCATAAGCTCTGTAAACCTTAGTATGACATTATTATACAGGTAGTACATGGAAAGAATATTGTATGACAGTGTCATTTCGATACCTTTGCCATTTGTGTTTGTATAATTAATTTGGATTGCTCAAACTCTGTTAAGAGCAGCAAGAAGATTACATGCTTTTTGTACAAAGGATAGACGGGATTATAGACGAGAAAGCAGAGACAAGCGAGATGATGGAGGAGGGAGAGATCGCCAGGAACATTGAGATACAAATTGGCATCAAGCATTGGTAAGCTATTCTTTTTTCTTCGTTCTAATGGTGATCTTGACATGGAGGGCACACCTTTACAAATTACAACGTCTGGCCATATTTCCGTAACCGATGAAAAACAGAAACTATGGAACTACATACTAACTTCTGAAAGTTTGGAAGTGCAGGTGGAGGAAGAGCAGCTGCGCATATCTAAATGAACCAGCAGTAGCATCCGTTGATGATAACAGCAGTTGGAAGGCGAACACCGGATATATTCCGCAGAAGATACAATTTAGGTGCTCCCAGCCAGCACTTTACCAGATGAACGTGGCTGCTTTTGGGATCTTCTAAATGCTGATGCCAAGGATAAAATGTGAGCCATTAGGATGCGTTTTCCTTATGCGTCTCAATATGAATTTGAGTCAGATAATAAGTTTAATGGAAAGGGTACTTTTGAGTAACAAAGAGCAGCCTTATCATTTCACATATTTGGGGATGCAGTGAATTTTAATGAAGCTCTTCTATGTTGCATAGACTACAAGAACTTGTTGGTCCTCAAAGCATCATACAAGCTAATTGACTAGAATGCATATTCTGCCCATGATATGGACACTCAAAATATCCATTAGCAGTAGAATGCAAGTTCTAACATATATGAGTCGTGATTTATTTGAATCACTGCCCTTCGATGACAGCCATTATATGCAGGATAAGCATGCACATATGCGTGTTTGAAGCTCAGAGCCCCAAATTATGATATATATATGTTGAACTGGTATGGGCCCTAGCCCATCAAGATCTGTCTCTTGGGCCCAAGCCCATGAGAGGTGCTGACCTAGAAGAGGAGCCCCTCTTCCCCCTGCCCCGGTGTGAGCCGCCAGACACGAGAGGAACTACTCGTGAGTCACCAGACACCACCTGCCCTCCTCTCTGTAGGTACTCCCCCTCTCATCTCAACATGGTATCAGAGGCCAGCGACGGCGGGGCTTAAGGAGACGGCGGCGACGTCCGGCGAGGTGGCGGTGGATCTGGCGCGCGCGCGGGAGGCTGTAGAGAGCTGCACGCACGAGAGACGCGGGGAGCGGCCCGGCAGAGCTGCGCGGGCGGCTGCTGCTGCTGCTTCTTGGACCGGAGGCAGAGCCCCTGCTCGGGCTCTTCCTCGTCCTCGGGCGGCTGCAGAGGAAGAGGAGCTGCTCGGGGTGGTTGCTGGCGTGCTTGTGCTGAGCGGCAGCAGGCAGAGGAGCAGAGGAGGAGCACTAGTGGAGAGAAGGAGTGCGTGCATCCTGCGTGCGCTGTGGTGCTGCTGAGCGGAGAGTAGAAAGGGGAGTGATCGAGAGGAGAGGAGCTGCTGCTGGGCGCTGTGGTCCTGGAGGCTGCGTGTTTGCTGCTGCTGACTCTGTTGCTGCTACTGCTGGTGCTGCTGAGGGGGAGAAGGAAGAGGAGGTGCTGGAGCTTATTCCTGCGAGGAGCTGCTGCTGGTTGGAAAGAGAAGAAGAGGTGTTGCTGAAGCTGAGCTGCTGCTGGTTGGAAAGAGAAGAAGAGGTGTTGCTGAGTTTGCTGTTGCTGCTTATCCCGCCAAACAATGGCTGAACCAACTGGTCTTGCCGAGGCTTTGGAGAAGCTCGCTAAGATCCTCGCGGAGTCCAACTCTGGGGCCATCGTTCCTCGACAGGGAGTGGCTCAAAAGCTTGAAATGTCGCCCCTGGACATGAAGCTAGAGGGGGCAACAAATTATTTGAGCTGGTCCAGAAGGGCTTTGTGGGCTGTGGAGCAGAAGGAGCTTGATGGATATTTGTTGGGCACCGTTGTAGAACCAAGGGACAAGAGTAGTGCAGAGGGCAAGAGGTGGAAGGTCATCCACTCTGTACTTATGGTGTGGTTGTTGAACTCCGTGGTGCCCTCCATTGGACGCTCTGTGGAGGGGCTATCCTCACCTGCTGAGATATGGAAGATTCTGTCCACTCAATACTCTGGCAAGGGCAATGTCATGCTCATTGCTCAGATTGAGGACAAGATTAGGTTGCTGCGTCAAGATGATGGCATGTCAGTGATGACATACGTGGCAGAACTGCAGGCTCTGTGGGCTGACCAGGATAACTGTGATCCCTTGGAACTCTATGATGCGGCTTCAATCGAGTCAGGGCATAAGTGGATGGCACGCAGGCGTGTGCTGAAATTTTTGGCTGGCCTCAAAGGTTGCTTTGATGGCAGGAAGGCTTCCCTGTTGCACCAACCTAGTCTGCCTACCATTCCTGAGGCTATTGCAGCGATGACTCAAGAGGAGGTGCGCCTATCCCTTGAGCATGCAGACATGAAGGTTGTGCCAGCTTCGACATTTGCAGTCACTGAGCGCATGGAGTGGGGAGATCCCACCAAATGTCATATCTGTGGGGAGGTAGGTCACTGGAAGAGAGAATGTCCAACTCGTGGCAGAGGCAGGGGATATAACAGAGGGGGAGCAGGCAGAGGTAGAAGTGCTAGAGGCAGAGGTGGATACTCAGAGACCTCATGGAGCCAGGCTTCTAGAGGTAGAGGTGGCTACTCAGGACACTCAGGGGGTCAGAGGGCTCACATGGCCGTTGCAGGAGACACTGGGACGTCCAAAGGCAAAGATGTAGATGATGTTGTCTATGGAGACTTTGCTCACTGGGCCTCCACTGATGAAGGTAATCCGGAAAGAGCATCTCTTGCTACTAATGAGAGTGCTCCAGAGTGGGTTCTTGACTCTGGAGCATCTAAGCATGTTGCTAGTAACTCATGTGTGTTCGAATCTTACACTAAGCATCCTCCCTCTCACACGGGCACTATACAAACGGCTGATGGCACAAAACAACCAGTCATAGGGGTTGGTACAGTAAAGTGTACTCCGACCATTTCCCTATCGTCAGTTTTACATGTGCCAGCCTTTCCTGTCAATTTGGTCTCTTTCAGTGCACTCATTGATCAAATGGACTGTCGTGTGATCCTTGACAAGTTCGGTTGCTTGATTCAGGTGCGACAGACGAGCCAGACGGTTGGGACTGGCACCAGGCGTAGGGGGCTCTGGTACATGGACCAGGAGGTGCAGCCGGACTTGGTGTGTGCTGCGACCATGGAGGATAAGGAGAAGCAGGCGATGATCCATCATTGTAGGATGGGGCATGTATCTTTTGATAAGATGAGTAGAATATTTCCGGATGTTATGTGTGGAATAGGCAAAGGCAAGCTGACATGTGATGCTTGTGAATATGCAAAACACACACGGGCCTCATATGTGAGTAAGGGGCTCAGGAGCATATCTCCTTTTATGCTTATTCATTCGGATGTATGGACTAGCCCAGTGGTGTCAATGAATGGGAAGAAGTATTTTGCTACCTTTATTGACTGCTATTCTCGCATGACTTGGATTTACTTGATGCGTCACAAGGATGAGGTGTTTAGCTGTTTTCAGAACTTCCATGCTCTTGTAAAGAACCAGTTTCAGGTACAGGTCAAGGTGCTCAGGACGGACAATGGAACGGAGTATGTGAACAACATTTTTGGGGCTTTCATGGCTGACCATGGGATTCTTCATCAAACTTCATGTCCGGACACCCCCCCTCAGAATGGAGTGGCCGAACGGAAGAATCGTCATGTTCTTGAGGTCGCTCGGTCGTTGATGTTTACCATGAATGTGCCTAAGTTCTTGTGGGATGATGCAGTTATGACAGCCACATACTTGATCAACCGAACACCTTCCAGGATACTTGGCATGAAATCTCCGTCTGAGTTGATCATTGGAGATAATAAGTTTGTTGTTCCCCCAAAGTTGTTTGGCAGTACCTGCTTTGTTCGTGATCACCGACCATCTGTTGGCAAGCTTGATCCTCGGGCAGTGAAGTGTGTCTTTCTGGGATACTCGTCTAGTCAGCAGGGGTATAAATGTTGGTGTCCCTCTGAAAAACGCAGGTTTGTAAGTATGGACGTTACATTCAGGGAGTCTGAGCCATTCTATGGTGAGCCGACTGATCTCAGTCTGTTGTTTGCAGAGCTTGACCACCTACACCCTGTGCATGATGGTCAAGAGGGGGAGAAGGATGTGTCTCATACTCACGGTGATCCTGTGGACATTAACACTGATAATGATGTGCAGGCTCAGGTTCAACCAATAGTGGGTACAATTCCGGTTAGTACCATCACTGATGATGATGTGCGGGCTCATGTCGAGCCAACTGTCGATACACTTAAGATTGGTGCTCTCCAGGTTCCTGTTCGGGATCGATGGCAGACGAATACCCTGGTGTACTCTCGGCGGCAACCACAAGTGCAGGGGGAGCAGCAAGGCAGGGAGGCAAGAGTGCAGGGGGAGCAGCAAGGCAGGGAGGCAAGAGTGCAGGGGGAGCAGCAAGGCAGTGAGGCAAGAGTGCAGGGGGAGCAGCAAGGCAGTGAGGCAAGCTCATCTGACACAGTGGAGCTGCCCATTGCGTTGCGAAAACCTACACGTGAAGCGGCAAGGAAGGGTGAGGTAGCAAGGAAGGCTCTGCCAAAGGATGATGCTTGTGATGACCTTGATATTGGCAATTTTGTGTCTTACAAGGCTTTGTCACCTTCATATAAGGCGTTTGTTGCCTCTCTGCAAACTGTGTCTATCCCTAGGGATTGGAAGGCTGCAAAGCAAGATCCGAAGTGGCGTGAATCGATGATAGAGGAGTTAGAAGCATTGAAAAAAAACAAGACATGGGTGCTAACCACATTGCCGGCAGGAAAGAAAGCAGTGAGTTGTAAGTGGATTTTTACTGTGAAGCAGAATCCTGAGGGCAAGGTGGAACGGTATAAGGCTAGATTGGTTGCCAGAGGATATAGTCAAACTTATGGAATTGACTATGATGAGACATTTGCTCCAGTTGCAAAGATGAACACGGTACGGGTATTGGTCTCGTGTGCTGCAAACTTTGGGTGGAAATTGCACCAGTTAGATGTCAAGAATGCCTTCTTACATGGTGACTTGAAAGAAGAGGTATACATGGAGATACCGCCAGGTTTTGGCACAGAACAGACTACGGGGAAGGTATGCAGGCTGAAGAAATCCTTGTATGGTCTGAAGCAATCGCCGAGGGCATGGTTTGATAGGTTCAGACGAGCTGTTTGGAATATGGGGTATGGCCAATGTAATGGTGACCACACGGTGTTTTATAGACACACTAATAAGAAGATCACCATTGTTGCAGTGTATGTTGATGATATCATCATCACTGGAGATGATGAGGAGGAAATAAAGAGAGTGAAGGGGTGTCTGAGCAAGGAGTTTGAGGTAAAAGACTTAGGAAATCTAAAGTACTTCCTTGGCATAGAAGTGGCCCGGACAGAGAAGGGAATATCTTTGTGCCAACGAAAATACACCTTGGATCTTTTGAGTGACATGGGCATGATGGGATGTCGTGCAGCCCCTACTCCAATTGAACAAAATCATCAAGTAACAGCACAATCAGGTGAGCTAGTGAATAAGGAAGATTATCAGAAGCTGGTTGGGAGGTTATTGTACTTGTGTCATACCAGGCCTGACATTACGTATGCCGTGGGGGTGGTGAGCAGATACATGCATGAACCAAGGAGAGGGCATCTTGATATTGTTCACAGAATCCTGAGATACTTGAAGGGGACTCCGGGTAAAGGGTTGTGGTTTGCGAAGAGTGGACATCTTGAGGTGGATGGCTATAGTGACTCTGATTGGGCTAGCTGTCAAGATGATAGACGATCAACTTCAGGTTACTGTGTGTTTGTGGGAGGAAATTTGGTGTCATGGAGAAGCAAGAAACAGAATGTTGTGTCTAGATCAACAGCAGAAGCTGAATATAGAGCATTATCTCAAGGGTTGTGTGATATGCTCTGGGTGAAGCACCTACTATGCGAGTTGAAACTCTTGAGGAAGGGACCCTTAAGGGTGTGGTGTGACAATCAGTCAGCTATAGCCATTGCTAATAACCCAGTTCAACATGATAGGACGAAGCATGTGGAAATTGATCGCTTCTTCATTAAAGAGAAACTTGATGCTGGGATCATCAGCCTTACTCATGTCAGCTCTGGGCAGCAGTTTGCAGATTGCTTGACAAAGGGACTGGGAACAAAGGACTGTAACTTGGCGTGTGACAAGATGGGGATGATAGATATCTACCACCCATCTTGAGGGGGAGTGTTGAACCGGTATGGGCCCTAGCCCATCAAGATCTGTCTCTTGGGCCCAAGCCCATGAGAGGTGCTGACCTAGAAGAGGAGCCCCTCTTCCCCCTGCCCCGGTGTGAGCCGCCAGACACGAGAGGAACTACTCGTGAGTCACCAGACACCACCTGCCCTCCTCTCTGTAGGTACTCCCCCTCTCATCTCAACAATATATATATATATATATATATATATATATATATATATATATATATATATATATATATATATATAGTACTCTCCAACAAATTACTGAACTGATGGGGTTTGTGCTAGTATGTGAAATCAAGCAAATAACCATGAACAAAAACAAAATGATAATACACCATTTGCAATCTAAACATACTGCCGCCGTAACAAAATAAGTGGTTTAAGTTCAAATTTGAACTAAAACCACGACATTTATTTTGAAACAGAGGGAGTAGTAATTTTGAGTTCTTGGCCATACAGGAACGTATGAGAGAACAGTAGAACACAGAAGCTAACCAGAAAGACTGCCAAAAGAAATTAGAAGAATGAATGGCACAAGAGCATCATGAACTTGTTACCAATCAGAGAAAAAAATTGCTTATGCAATAACCCCAAGGAAATATTTGACTCTCATCCAGGATTACCCTTCAAGCTGAACGAAGAACAATAAAAAAAAGGAAGTTTCATTCCAGGTGTAGTACTTAAAACAAAATAAAGAAGGTAAATGTGGAATTAGCAGAAGGGCAGAACACACAGATAGAGCAAAACATTAATATAACATGTACTTTTTTGCAGTTTTAAGGTATAACCCAACAAAGATCCAAAGTATGTAAACATTCAGCGCTATGCAAAGAATCTAACTAAAATAAGTAATTTCCGGATTTTGTTGTATCATCTTACGGCAACATGATGCCAAACACACTAATTTATGCATGTACGATGCAATATATGCAGTAGAAGCTAGAATTTCCCAGTCTGATAATGGTACAAAGAACAACAAAACCAACTGCCATCGTTGCAGAAGATTCCCAGCATTGCATCCCTCGATAAGCAGATTTCACAGGTAAACCGGTTACAATATTTCTGAATATGGAAATACTTTGCCTATGCAGCAGGCTTGTAAATATGATGACATAACTGAAGGGCACGAGAGGCCTAGGCCACACCAGCATACAACCATACAACCTCTCTGGCATCTGATTTCAATCGAAAGAACACAAATACACCACACACAGAAAACACTCATCATGCTATTGAACAACAAATACGAAAGGGTTGTCGCGATAAAGTGCAGGCTCAATCCCAGTGTTTTATTAAAAGTAATCTGGACGTTGTGACATAACTCTCAACAAGTCCACTCTCTATCGCTGCCCATCTAACCTGATCTGCATTCTCAAATAAAAGGTTGCACAGATTTTGCACGAAAAGTCCAGTACACCGTTTTCAGCTTCTGCTGTCTGTGAAAACTGAACCACATCAAACAATTGTTTCGATGAATTCAAGGGAGACAACTGAATATTGAAACAGTCCCCATGATACAGCTCAAATTATCCGTTTCCTGTCATGTCAAGCATCTCATCAAGACCCTTCAATCTCTGTAGTCCTTCACTAATTAAAAACTTAATCTTTTGCTTATCATCACAATTGCGATTTTTTTCAATCTCCGCCCGTACTGTCTGCCTCAACTCATCTGGACAAAGAACAACAAACATAATTAGCAAACTTCAAAGATAACAGCACACAGCAGATAAAAGAGCAAGGTTTAAAAATGACAGACCACGAGCATGTTCAGGGGCTCGGCGAGTCATACGCAGTGCCTGCCTATAAAATTTGAGGACACGCGCACGCAAAATGAAAGCCCGTAAATCCATGAATTGAGCCATCGGAGAACACCTTACTTAATAGAAAGCAGTGATCATGCCATTTGGATCCTCCTGACACACTGAATATTCAACAAGAATGGATAAATAAGCAGTAAGTTATAGTACTTATAATGGTATTTGGGCACTTGCGTGATGTACAATTAGTCATTTGTGTCAGATAAATCCTAAGAAAAGTTTAAAATATTCACCAATAAAAATTAAACAAGTATACTGTATACACAGATATGCTACTGCTTCTACAACAGAAATATTATAAATTGCATCACCAGGCATTACCCATTCTAGAATGGCAATTATGCATCGATAATATATTTTGATGTTCTCAAGAATAACTCCCGAGAGTGCCTATGCTCTTCAGGAATGAAAATCAGCTGATAATGACCAGCCACTCAAACTTGTGCACCATGTCCAACTCGACACGCGGCAAAGAGTAAAAATGCACAGGCTACACTCGGGGAAATAGCATTATGTTATTGACACTCAATAGCCTATCTGGAACAACACATTTCCATCGTACTGTCATGGTCTTATTTTTGCTTGTTCAACAACCATGATCACAGAAATAAGTATGAGTCGGCGACTCGAAAAGCAACTCGTCTGGGTTATTTCAATGGACAACTGATAACTGCTCGTGTCACTCCAAAAGGAACTCCCACCAGCCTCTAGACAATCCAAAGTCCATTCAGGTCACTCAAACGTCTGGCCATCGTAATGCCCAGTGGCAGACGCAGAATTTCCAGAGAAAGTATAAGTTTACAAATGGAAATCAATGTCCATGGAGCAATTAAAGTACGAATTGGTTATACTATTGGGAATCAACAGGAAGGGTTAAAAGGGACAAGTTAAGGGGGGAGGGGGGATTAAGGAGGGCTGCCTCGCTGCCGGCCGCCGCCGCGGCCGGAGTCGCCGTCGATTGCCGGGCTGGAGAGGGGGGCGGCTCTGTCGGTAGCAGCTTACAGAGAGGGGGCGGGAGAAGAATGGAGAGAGGATGGAGGGAAGCACCTCGATGGAGGACGCCGCCTGGTCGCTTGAGAGGGCACCGCTGCTCCCCGGGGCGAAGAACCAGAGAGGAAGCCGGATCGAGCTATGGCGGATCCGGTGACCGGCGTCGGGAGGTCGACGCTCTGCATCCAAGCCGGGCCATGTATTTTCTTTTAGGGGTACCAAGCCGGGCCATGATGAGTAGAGAGATGGGCCGAACCGAACTGCGGTATAGGCCCATAAGACCAGGTTTAGATCATCTGAATTGAAACATTTCTCCAAGTCCTCGTCCCCCCCCCCCCCCCCCCCTCCCTACCCACAAAAAAAACATTCCTCTAAGAAAGAATCTGAATTGAAAGGTTACCTGAAAACATCTTATATTTTGAGACGAATGTAGTAGCAACGAAGTTGGAAAGAGATGGTTAGGCGGCCGATGACATATCTCCCTCCGCCGGTGAAGGGGAGGAGGGGCAGCATTTAGGCCGTCGTCGACAGCGAGGGAGGAGACCCACTGCCGGCCGCACCGTTATCTCTGGCCGAGCGCCGGCGCGGGAGATCCTCTGATCCCTTCGTCGTTGCCTGTGGGCGGATCCGGCCTCCCGCCGCCCACCTATCCACATCCCGACGACCTTCAGGTATATCTTCGTTCGAAACCGGCTTAGCTCTAGTTCCCCAGCTCGCTACGTCGCTGCGTGTGCATCATTTTCTACCTCTCAGCCCCTCTCGATAGGATGGTCCAACGTCACATATTTTTTCTTCTTCTATTGTTAGAGGTAAAGCTACTTCATGGAGTCGAATCTTGTACTCCCTCCGTCCGAAAATACTTGTCATTGAAATGGATGTATCTAGATGTATTTTAGTTCTAGACACATCCATTTTGATGACAAGTAATTCCGGACGGAGGGAGTACTTGGTTCAAACAAGAAATAAAGTGGGGGTGGGGGAATTTAGTATGTATATCGGACTTGGTACAAACAGAAAGGAAAGGGGGTGAAAGTAGTACAGACTGGTCATCCAACCGGTCTCTTGGTCGAAAAGAGAAATATAGGGGTAACTCTGTACACGGTGGTATGACCAGGACTAGATTTGCTATCCACACATAGGAGTAGGTGGCTAGAGTGAATAAAAATGGGACCAACCCAGATATGTTTCTTGGATGTTTGTTTCTCAGGGCAACAAACTGTGAATCACCATTTTATGCCCCTGTTTACGTACATGGTGCTGGACTGCTGGTGCACCCACTGCCCCATGCCCTTATACCAAGTATTTAGGCTCCGTTCGGAATAAAGGGGCAGAAAAAATAGGTCTTAATGAAAAATAGAGGAATAGGAAAGGAATGCAAGTATAAAACTATGGAACAGCGAACCGAAGGAAACTCTCAAGAAAATGTGTTCGGATGGACTACGAAATGTACATATTTATTTTTTAGAGTAGCATGCTTGGCAGTATGAGATGCTATTTGTTTATTCAGCTGCACAATGACTACTCTTGTCCTCACCTCACGTACCACACATAGGTTGATTTTTTTATTTCGGCAACACAGCGCAGCAACCTGTCTAACGCATGGCAGCGAGCGCCTGCCTCGGGCTTCCGCCCAAAAAATGAGCAGCGCGTGGATGTTTCTAATCCTATGGAATCAGTACTACCAGACCAGCTTTCCTATGAAACAATATTCACCTTTCCCGTGTTCCAATGGTTGGAAGGGAAAGAATACCATAGGAATTGTGTTCCTACAAAAATCCTGCACCAAACCTGTGAAACCGAACGCAGCCTTAGCTGTTCTTAATCTAATGTCCCTGGTAAAAATGAAGCCATGCCACTGTTATAAGCCATGACAAGTTTAGCCAAATGTTTTTGCCTGTAATTGTTTGAGACTTTGACTGTTTTCTCTGTGCCTTTTTGTGCAAACAGGGATATCCAATTCACCTGGTTGCTGTTGTGACCTTTTGGTGCACTACACAAAACTCTTCTTAAAAAAGTGACTTTTGTGCCGTTTAACTGGAATGTCAGAATGAAACAGTTGGTTCATTTTGGTGGAACTGCACAAAGGGAGATCTGTGTTCCAATCCTCATCATCCATATTGGCGCCATAACCTTTCTTTAGGTAAGAATGATATTTAATGCATGTGTTCATCTCTATTTTCCGACTGCCATGAGAAAATAATGATGTTTTTTACTAGTACACTTGTACTCCCTCACTGACAAAACCAATTCTGAATTAGAAGGCCAATCATGTACTTGGTTTCACCAACTAGTGAGGAGAAAGAGAAACAGAGCATGAAGAGGAAGAAGAAGAATAAACAGTGCCAAGGCGATCTTGCTGAAGCCAGAGGCCTTAGTCGATGCCATTCAAGGGCTCCGGCAACGACTACCTTACATGTGAGATGATCCTCCAGGGAGCCCTTCCACTTCCGTTGTCTCACTTAATTAATTAGGAGTACTTAAGTACCACTAATTTATTACTGCCTAATTTTCTTGTTAGAGTTAAACAAATCTTTAGTAGGACCCTATGCTGAATCATGTACATGTGTATGTTTGTCTATGGAGGTGAATCATGTGGTGGAGCAGGGAGGGAATATTATTAGTGTCATGACATAATAGTGCTATTGTTTTGCATGTCAATTTATTAACATTGGTTCAATGAGGCAATGTTTTGCATATTGTCCATCATGAATTTGATGCTACTGTTTGAGTAATATGCTAATGTCTTCCTATCCTTTCTCACTAAGCTAATGAAGGTTTCACCTTATGTCCTACTTGTGCAAACAGGGATCATGTTGTGCCAATTATACATTTTAGTGGAACTACACAAGACAATACAATGAACTGTATCCCAACCAGTGCTTTAACTCTGCTGGAAGTTCTTGATAATCTTTCGATATAATCTCAGCACTGGTAAACAAGAGTGATTTCAACCATACATTTAAAGTGCACAAAAATATATACTATTGTGTGATTCCAGTGAGTGCTTTATCATCTCTTATGGGACTACATGAATAAGCTTTTTTTCTTAGGTTGGTACGGGCCTAAGGCCTTCATCCATATTAGTTTGATGTCATCTCTATTCGTATCGTGCTACTGTCATGAGAAACTCCTTTATCTTTGCACGTTAAAGTTTTGCAACCTATGATAAATGGCAATGCTTTGAGTGTTGAGTTGAGCTAATTGGCACTGATTAAATAAACTAATACCTATCTTTAAGCAAGACTACTATGTTGCTAACTTTATCCATTAAGATAATGAGGGTGCTTCTATTTGTTAGTGTATGTTTCATCAACTAATCCCACTATTACAGTAATCTCACTCTCTCAATATATGTGCCAACAGGGTTGCTCGATTTTGGTGGAACTGCACAAAAACTTTGGGTGCTTCATTGCCTCGACAGCTTCCGTCCTTTCCTATCAGTCGCTAATCTCCGCTTGCTTTCTTCCTTTGCTGTCAGTCGCTTGGCTTATCTCGGCTTTGAGTCAAAGGAAATAGTAATTGATATGCTACCTCACATAGGTTGGTACTGGTCTTTATCCTGATTATTGTGCCTGTCATATGTATTGGTAATTTGGTATTCTGCTACTATTTGCCGATTTCATAAAGGAGTAATTTGGAGCCTGAACTCGCAGGCAAATCATTACATCGGGTGATTTCAGTAGAACTGCACAAAATGATCAGATGGACAGGTACTTATGTTGCTGCTATGTACTCCAAAGTTCACTCAGACAAGCATCGATGTTGACAAGAAGTGCCTATATTCATTCGAGTATCAACCGGCGTCAACCAATTGTCAAACTCCAAGTATTAGGAGAGTGAACGCCAAAAATATTGCTTGGTGCATAGCCCAGAAAAATGCAGTCCAGTCTTTGGTCCCAACTTGTGCCTTTTGGTTATCGGTACATATGGTAGCAAACTATATGGCATGGAGTCTAAAGATTCCAGACAAGTTGGTTGACGCGTATATTCATCTGGCACTTAATCAGTCTGCATGCCAAGGATGCTCCATTTCAGTTGAACTGCATAAAAAATTTGGGTGGTTCATTTTCTCAACCGCCTCCTTTCTCGTCTGCAATGTAGAATTTTGGCGATATACAGGACCAAGATGAGCTAGTAAACTAGTTGGATGAAAGTAGTGGCCAAGTTGCTCAAACCTCCCTCCGCACAAGGCCACTATTTGAGGATAAACCTACAAGCAAAGTTCAGATTGTCTATGCTGCCTCTTATGTACTCGAAAGTTTACTCATACAAGAACTAATTTTAGCAAAAGTACCTCCGATTGAACACCATTTACCAGTCTGTACCCTAGGTAATTAAAGTTCGTCCATGGATCATATTGGCTGTGATCTCAATCATTTGGACGCATAAACATACTGAACATGTGTATATATGAATCTTTTTGTGAATTATGTATGAATATTGCCGTGTGATCTATCAATCATTTGGATGCATAGATATGCTGAGCTTGTGTATATATGAATCTTTTGAGTTGTTGATAGTGAATGTTGGCTATGAATATGAACTTGTCCTGTGAACCTGAGTTTGATATGAATGTTTACCTTTTCTGTTGTATTTGTGTGTGAACTTGTTAGTATGCCTAATGTGGGGTATAAAACACATGTCTCTTATAAAAGTAATGTGGGGTATAAAACACATGTCTCTTATAAAAGTAATGTTGTGTCCAATTTATGTTTTCCCTTCTAACCACATTATATATATTTATATTATTACTATTATCGTATATTTAATAGAGACTTATATATACATTATAAAAACATCCCACGTGTTATTAACTTATAAAAGTAAATGTTTAACGGAAGTTGGCAAGGAAAATCCTGGTTGTTTTTGACTCACATGCAAGAAAAATCCTGGTGATTGCGTACAAAAGCTTGCGAAGATTTTAAGGACAAATTTAATAATAATGCGCTCATTTTTTATTTTGAGCAATAACTCGCTAATTTCTTAATTATATATATAAAAAATGTGCCTCTCCGGTTTATTCTTTGATATTAATTGCTCCTTCTAACATAACATTATATATATAACGACCCACCTAATACATGTATTTCAAGGAAGTGCAAATGGGCTGGGATTTCTTAGAAAATATAAATGGGCCTGATTGACGCGAAATTATTTGTTCACCCAGCCCAACAAATGGACTGTACATTCTAGAAAATATGGGTTAAATATATGCCACATTTTTGCAGGCTCCATGTGGGCCAATAGGTCGAAGCCTACGCAGGCCGTTGTCAACTTGGTCAACAAATGATTGTGTCATCCATAGCCATTGGATTTATATCCAACGGCCGGCATGCACCTTCAATCTCTCATCTTCTTCCTCCAGCGTCGCCGGGACCGCCTGGTCCGGCTTCCGGCGGCTAGCGGCTCTGCTTAGCACGCATCGCTGCGAAGCGCTATCCCACCGCCGGCCAGGCTATCCCTCCACCCCTCGACACCTCCTGTTATTCTCCACAGACTACAGCCCCACGCCGCAACAGAACCAGTTATAACCCTTCTCCTCCTCCCAATCTACGACTCCACTACCGCGTTTTCCCATCTCCGAGTCGTTCCCGTCTGGGGTCTCGCCGTCGTCCATCGCCTCGCTGCGTTCGGTGCGGCGTGGTCAACAAAGGAGAGTCATCGGAAGAGGATTGTACATGGAGAGCCTGACGGCTGGGACCCACGAGGTCCATGGTCGCACGCAAGGAAAGTTCCTCCTTATTAAGTTGAAAAAAAATGTTTCCTCCACCTGACAGCTGGGATCCACCGGCTGTATCTTCGCACGGAAGGAAGTGCCTCCTTGTTTTGCGAAAAAATTATTCATCCCGTTGACAGCTGGGACCCGTCAGATTTGGTGACTGACTTGTGGGCCTACTAAGCGGACGTGTACGCACGACTTTGTCAACTTAATCAACAAATGATTCTAGTAGCTGGACCGTTGGATGTTAATCCAACAGCCGTGCTCCTTCTTCAACCTCTGTTCTTGCTCCTGTCTCCCGTGGGCGGCACCGCGGCTGTGCTGCCGCGCACCCGAACCAGTGAAGTTTCCCACTCCTCTCCATCTGCGACTCCACTGCCCCGTCTTCCCCATCTTCGGGTCGTTCCAGTCTGGGTGCGCTCGGCACGGTGTGGTCAACGAGGTCAACAACCGAGAGTCATCGGAACATGACTGTACGTGAGAGGCTGACAGTGGGGACGCACCACGCCCATGGACGCATGCATGCAACGGAACGCGGCGAGGTCAACATGGTCAAGGAATGACTTCCATCGGAAGTATACTGTACGTGGAGAGTCTTAGCCGGGTCCACGGCCGCAGCAAGTAAGTGCCTCCTTATTACGCGGAAAATAATGATTCCTTCAACTGACAGCAGGGACCCACTAGACGGGCCACCGTATTTTGCGAAAAAAACGTTTGCCCCCTGACTGTTGGGACCCACCTGACGGGCCATCGTATTTTTTGAAAAATGTTCCCCTGCTGTCAGCTCGGACCCACCGGAAGTGCCTCCTTATTACGCACAAAAAATGAATACTCCCCCGGCTAGCTGGGACCCATTTTGGTGGGAGGCTGACTTGTGGGCCTACTAAGTTGACGGGGACGAAGGGCTTTGTCAACTTAGTCAATATGAACGATTCTAGCTCCATTGACCGTACGATGTCCATCCAACGGCCATAGTGCTTCTTCAACCTCTCTTCTTGCTCCAGCCGCCCAAAGCAGCGCCGGTCGTGCCGCATGCTCCTGCCTCCCATGGCCGGCTATGCTGCCGCAGAGGCCTCACCGCCCCTACTATTCCCACCGCTAGCCAGGCCCTGCGGCGACGGCAGCCTTATACCGCAGCCGAACCAGTGAACCCTCGTACTCCTCTCCGCGCGGGCTTCCACTGCCGCGTCTTCCCCGGCTTCGCGTCGTCCCCTTCCTAGGCCTCGCCGTCGTCCACCGCCGTGGTGCTCTCCACGCGGCGTGGTCAACATGGTCAAGGAACGACTTCCATCGGAAGAGTACTGTACGTGGAGAGGCTGACAGCTGGGTCCACGGCCACATCCCAGTTTTTTTGTGATTTGCCAAGTAAGTCGCTTTGTCAGGCCTGTTGGGCTGCGAATCTTTCAAGACGAGGAGAGCTTTCATTCGGCTGGCCGAGAAAATGGCCCATCAGTAATGAGAAATGGGCTGTACATTTTTAAAACACATCAAACCAACAATTAGTTTCAAATATCTTTTTTTCATTTTGAGATTTTAAATTACATTAATTTTCATGCATGCAGAATTTGTTGGATTTTATATTGATATACATTTATTTTTAAAATCAGTTTGAATGTGAGTCGAAATTTTAGGATTAAAAATAGTTCGGACCGCACCAAAATATGCAAAATTTAGTATAATTTTTTAACCGTGGCCACAATATGGGTTGTAATGCTAACAAAAGAATATGGGCTCCAAAAAAACCTTAATAATTAGCAAATGGGCTGTAAATTATTAGAAATAATGGCAGATGGGTTGTATGCTGTTTTCCACAGATTTGAGGCTTTCCTAAAAAAAGGTTGATGCACAAGCAGTGACTGTTGGATGGTCATCCAACGCCCGTCGTGCTTCTTCAATCTCTGCTCTTCCTACTCCAACCGCTCAAACAAGCGTCGGCGGGACTGCCTGCTCCCTCCTCCCCGCGGCCGGCTCTGTTGCCGCGCAGACCTCACCGCCCCAATGTACTCCTATCGCTGGCCTAGCCATCCCTCTACTCACCCACACCTACTGTTATTCTCCGGTGACGGTAGACGAACCAGTAAACCCTCCTACAGTCATACTCCTCTCTGCGTGGGAAACAACTACCGAGTCTTCCCTGCCTCCGTATCATTCCCTTCCTAGGCCTTGCCGTCGTCCACCGCCTTGCTGCTCTCGGCGCAGCCTGGTCAATGTGGTCAATGACCGACATGCATCTGAAGTGGACTGTACATGGAGAGGCCGACAGCTGGGTCCACGGCCGCACGCAAGGAAATGCCTCCTTATTATGCGCAAAATAATGATTCCTCCACCTGACATCAGGGACCCACCGAAAGGGCCTCTGTATTTCGTGAAAAAACATTACCACCACTGACAGCTCGGACCCACCAGCTATATCTTTGCACGTAAGGAAGTGCCTCCTTATTACGCACAAAAAATGAATACTTCCCTGTTAGCTGGGACCCAGTATAGTGGCAGGCTGACTTGTGGGCTTACTAAGTTGACGGGGATGGAGGGCTTTGTCAACTTAGTCAATATGCACGATTCTAGCTCCAGTGACCGTACGATGTCCATCCAACGGTCGTAGTGCTTCTTCAACCTCTGGTCTTCTTACTCCAGTCGCCCAAACCAGCGCCGGTCGTGCCTCGTGCTCCTGCCTCCCATGGCCGGCTGCAATGCGGCGGAGGCCTCACCGCCCTTACTACTCCCACCGCTGGCCAGGCCATCCCTCTACTCACCCACACCCTCTATTATTCTGCGGCGACGATAGCCTCACACCGCAACGAACCAGTGAACCCTCGTACTCCTCTACGCGCGGGCATCCACTACCGCGTCTTCCCCGGCTCCACGTCGTCCCCTTCCTAGGCCTCGCTGTCGTCCACCGCCCTGGTGCTCTCGGTGTGGCGTGGTCAACATGGTCAAGGAACGGCTTCCATCGGACATGGACTGTACGTGGAGAGGTTGACAGCTGGGTCCACGACCGCAGCAAGGAAGTGCCTCCTTATTACGTGCAAAATAATTATTCGTCCACCTGACAGCGGGGACCCACCGGACGGGTCACCGTATTTCGTAAAAAAAACGTTTGCCCCTGACTGCTGGGACCCACCAGCTACATCTTCGCACGCAAGGAAGTGCGTCCTAGCAAAAAGAAAAACGATTCGCCCCCTTGACTGCTCGGACCCACCAGCTACATCTTCGTAGGCAAGGAAGTGCCTGACAGTCGGGACCCACCTGGTCGAAGCGTACGTAGCGTTGTCATTCTGGTCGCGAATACGTACATATATACTGGTGGATGTAGAGGCGCGCACGTGTCGTAGTAAAGGCGCGCACGTAGCATGTACATGTACGTACAGCGGCCGGGGTGCAAGAAAGAAAATACGTCCACGTATGTGTACATACGGGCGGGGTCTCGAACGCCTACTCGCGCATACGTACGGCCAGGGCTCGTGTACATGGCTCGGTCGGAATGGAGAAACAGCGTCGTTGTCGTGTTCATGGGGAGGCAACGGAATGTGTCGTGTTCATGGGGAGGCAACGGAATGCGTCGTGTTCATCGGGAGGCAACGGAACGCGTGGGAGCCAACCGGCTGGGTCGGAATGGAATGCGTGGTCGTGTTCATCGGGAGGGCTTGGACGGAACAGGCGACGGAAACGAGGCCTGGCGTACCGCACAACGGAGGAAACGGACCTCCTACGTTCGGAACGGGGCCCTGTTGATCGGGAGGGGTGTGGCGTACCGCAAAACAGAGGAAATGGATCTCCTACGGTCAAAACGGGGGTCCTGTTGATCGGGAGGGGTGTAGCGTACCGCAAAGCGGACGAAACGGACCTCCTACGGTCGAAACGGGGGTCCTGTTCATCGGGAGGGGTGTGGCGTACCGCAAAACGGGACTCCACGGGATACTGTTCATCTCCACCGTCGACCTCCTCCAGCCTCCACGGGCTACCGTCGACCTCCTCCAGCCTCCACGGGCTACCGTCGACCTCCTCCAGCCTCCATTCATCCAGCCTCCACCACGCGCTACTCCACCGGCTACTGTTCAACCACCCCTCCGTGGGCACCCCTCCACCGTCTACTATTCATCCAGCCCTCCACACCACGGGGTCCTGTTCAACCACCCCTCCACGGGCACCCCTCCACCGTCTACTGTTCATCCAGCCCTCCACCACACCACGGGGTCCTGTTCATCCAGAGGCAACGCCACCGCTCACTGTTCATCCACCCCCCCCGCAACGCTCACTGTTCATCCCAGAGGCAGCATCGATCAACTTCAGTTAGCAGTAGTAGAGAAGGAATCGCTCGATCGGGTTCAGTTAACAGCCATCGATCAATCGCTCGGGTTCAGTAACGCGTAGCCTACAGTGCAATCGCTCGGGTTCAGTTAGAGCCCAATGCCTCGCTCGGGTTCAGTTAGAGCCAACGCCTCGCACACACGCGCGTACGTGTATGAGAGAAACGCGCATCGCTCGGCCCCCGACCTCCCACCGTAACCGGGAACTCCCCGAAATTTTCCTCGCCCTCGCTTCTACCACGATTTTTTCCGTCATGGACGGCCCAAAGAATGTCATGCAACTGCGTCTCCGGGCCGCCCAGGACGAAAAGCCCATTTTCTGTCATGATTTTTTGTCATAGAAGTAGGAGCCCACCACATCTATGATGATACCGGGTTTTGTCACAATTATCGTCATAGAAGTGTCATATGTATGACAGAAAAAAAAATTGTTCGCCCAAAATGTCACGGATGTATCTTTTTTTTTGTAGTGAAGGGGTTGGACTGGGGATCAGTTGACGAGGTGCGGACTCTGCAAAGTCGCATCCGAAGCCTTATTGAGAAGGATATCGATATTGTCAACCTTATTCAGGTAATGCTGGTCCGCCGAACCCTGCCGTGCCAACTGTCGGATTTCGGGTTCCGGCAGACAGTTAAGGTTTGAACTCTAGGGTGCGCACAGATATCTTTCCCCTACCGACTCGCGCTTCTATGGCTCACAAGAAATCTAGGCTAGAAAGAAGAACACTCAAGGGACACGAGGTTTATACTGGTTCGGGCCACCGATGTGGTGTAATACCCTACTCTAGTGTGTGGTGTGGTGGATTGCCTCAGGGGCTGATGATGAACAATACATGGGAAGAACGGCCTCGCGAGAGGTGTTCTTGAGCTGGTGCGGTGTGTTCTACTCGGTCTGGATCTCCCTCTCTCTTTCTCTTCTCTCTCTCTCTCTCTTTTCCCCTCCTCTTTCCTCTTTGGGGGCTAGTCCTATTTATAGAGGCCCTGGTCCTCTTCCCAAATAATGAGCGGGAAGGGCGCCAACAATTGGCCATTTTGAAGGGGAACATCTAGTACAAGTTATCCTGACCAAAGGTGGCCTTCGGCTGCCAAAAGCACTGGTGATGATGCCGTCTTGGGCTCCACGATGACCTCCGTCCTGCCGCTCTACTGGTCTTGGTCTCGTTGCACCGGAATGGTAACCTTTGCCCGACGCCTTGGCCTGTGCTTGCTCCCTTTGCACCGAAGGGGAAACAAGGACACTGCGCAGGCTGGCGCTCGCCAGGCGCCCGCCTAATCTCGATCGTCATGGCTTGCATCACGGGCTCCTCGCGAGGCACCCCTGCCTTGATCTCTCCGCCTTCTCGCGAGCCTGCCTGATGAGGCTGCTCCTGAGGAAGCCTCCTGTCGTCCTCCCCGCAAGGCTTGGCCCCTTGCGAGGGTCTTGAGCTTGAGATGATGAAGCTGGGCCGCACTGGGCCCCCACTCGAGCCACGCCGCAGGCCGCAGGCAGGCAAGTCTGGGGACCCCCATTCCCAGAACACCGACAGTAGCCCCCGGGCCCAAGGCGCGCCCGGGCTTGGCTTAGCAGAGAAGCGAAGGGGCAAGCACGAAGCGCCACGGGACCCAATAGCCTACGGCCTCGGGTGCCGCATGGCGATTGATTGGACGCGGGCGTCTACGCTTCCCCACGATGCCTTGTTACGCGCCCGGTTAAGCGGACCCGTAGTTGCACGCAGTTGTTCCCCTTTCTGCTGCTCGCTCGCCTCCTACCTTTCCTTCTTCTTCGAGCTCCAACCTCCGCCGCCAATCCGGCTCGATCTCTTCCCTCTTTCCGTCGCCATGGCGCCAACAAAGAAAGGAAAGGGGAAGAAGCCCGCGCCTTCGCCCCGCTCACCTCCGGTGGCGGCCCCCGCTGTTGATTGGTCGATCATACTCAATCCAGAAGCCTTGAACAAGGTCCGCTCTGCCCTTGCCACTATCTTCAAAGAGTGCGGCAGGACCACAGTCTGGCCTGCGTCCCATGCCTCCCTTGATAGGATTGTCACGGAGGTCCGATTCTTCGCCGATGCCCTGTGGGCGGGTCTGGTTCCCCCCTTTTCCACTTTCTTCAATGCGGTGCTCTCCCATTATCAGATCCGCATGATGCACCTCAGGCCTGAGTCCATTACCCTTCTGGCTATCTTTGCTTTTGTTTTCAAGGCAATGGTAGGCATTCCTCCTTCCGTTGCCCTGCTGCGCCACTTCTTTTCTTTGCGCTTGAGCGACCCCACTCAGTGCTCAGGGTGCGTGGGCTTCTTCGCCGTGCCAGAGACGGTCGCTTTAGGGATCGACTTCGGCCTTCCTCCTCCTGAGGCCAGGTTCAGAGAGCGGTGGCTGTATGTGGACGTCGGAGTGCCCAACCCTCTGCTCTCGCACCCGACCCCGCCTGCTGTTCCCCACTCGGGCTGGGACCATGAGATGCTCGTGAGCCCCCGGCTCGCCTTCGTCTGGCGCCGCTTCCAGAGTTTGAGGGCGCTCAATGTGACAGCACCCAAGGTGGTGAAGGAGTTCCTCCAATGCCGCATTGCTCCTCTCCAATGCCACTCTAGCCGGATGTGGGACTTTGCGGGACACAAAGACCGCATGCGACTTCAGGAGGAGGACTTGGCGCCCGAAGTGCTGCGGACGGTGCTCAGGGTCTTGACTGGCGGCCCTTCCCCAAGCAGCCTTCAGCGTGATGGTTCCCTTTTGTATCTTTGGTCTGGCAGGGCCGATTTTGTGAGGTAGATGCCCAGCTCCGATGAGTGGGGGCTGCGCCCGGCTGGCTTCACAGGGTCCCGCGAGAACCCAGCCACCGTGGTTGCTCCCCCTGTCGTCCACAGTGGTCCTTTCTCAGGCGATAGAGCGGGGAGATGAGAACCGGCGAGAGCTGAGGCGACTGATGTCGAGGTGCCGATGCCGCGAGAAGCCCTGAAGGTGGCGCCTCCCGAGGCCCGCCCTGGAGCGGTGGCAGGCGCGGAGTTGCGGCCCTCGGCTCTTGAGGCCGGATCTCCCGAGGCCCCAGCCGTCCCTCGCGAGGCGACGCCTGATGGCGTCTCCCAGGCTGGCTCCTTCGGCGCTGATCATCTTGAGGCTTCTTCCGCGCCCCAGGCCGACCCCTGCGTCGGGCGCTTAGGTCAGTTCTGTGTAGATTTCGAGGCCCTCCGCAAGAGTAAGGAGGCCTAGGGCGGCGACGACCGCCCTTGTCGCTTGTTGAAGCGCAGGAAGTACTTCTCCATGGACGAGTAAGTCCTCTTCTTTCTCTGCTCATTTACTTACTATCCCCGTGGCTGATTGTGGCCTTTCAGGCTCCGTCCTGCCAAATTCGCTGAGTCGGCCCGGGAGCTAGCCCCCAAAGCTTCGCCTTCTCCGCTGGCTCTGGGTGCGCCGAGCTCGAGCGGCACCCCCGCCGCTGGACCGGTCGGTGGAGTGGTCCGTTCCACCGGGCACCTTGAGCCTACGCGCCCGCTGTCCTTTCTTCATGAGTCTTCCTGGGGCACATACGGCTTGCCCCGTGTTCCTCCTTTGATCATAGAGGGTGAATGGTTGAAGTCTGCCTTCAGCTCCTTCTCCGTGGGTGGACCGACGCCAGGCTGGATTCCCAGAGGGGTCCATTCGGTGATGGCTAGGTCGCTAGCCCCCAGCCCCGCGCCGGGAGGGGGCATGCCGTCTCGGGGCTCTCCGCATACTCTGGTGGAAGAGGGTGATGCAGAAGACGTGCTCAGGCACGTTCGGGAGCGTCGCGCCCTTCGCCAAGAGTTCCTCCAGGGGGCGGCAGATGTGGTGAGCCGAATCAGGGCAGAGCTTGCTGGCGAGGATGCGCGCCTCGAGGCCGAAGGTTTGCGCCTTGCTGAGGAGAGGCGCAAACTGAAGGTAGCCGTCGCCCTCGCGCGTCACGAACGTGATCTTGACAACGCGAAGGCTGAAGCGTCGCTGATGGCTTCGCGGGAGGCCTGCTCCCAGGTCGTCGAGGAAGCTCAGGAAGCAGACCGTCGGTGCAGAGATGCGGAGGAGCGCGCATGGGAGCTCCAAGCCTGGAGCAACTCCCTGGAGCAGCAAGTGGAACTGCGCCAGGCGGCCCTTGAGTCACTGAAGGGAGCCTCCGTTGACCGGGTGGAGCTGCTGAAGCGCGAGGAGGCGCTGACGCTAGAGGCCGTCGAGCACAACCTTGACCTTGAGCGGTCGGAGACGAGGGAGCGCCTGGTGGCTCAGGCGGAGGATGACATTGCTGCGTGCGAAGTCCGGGCCCAGGAAGAGGTCGACTGCCGCATGGCGGAAGCTTGCTCGGCCTTCGAGCACGAATACGAAGCGAGGTTGGGGATGATCAGGGCCGAGGCTGAGGGTAGGACTACGGCCCTCAGGGCCAAACTGGCTGAAGTGGCGCGGCGTGTGGACTCATCCGCAGCCACCCTTGGCACAGTGCAGGCGGAGCTGGCCTCTTCCCGGGCCGAGCTGCTTCTTCTCCAACAGAGGGTTGATGACGCCGAGGCCATCGCACAGTGGAGTGAGGACGAGGTCCGTCAGCGGCGGGTTCTGGAACACATGCATGCCCCCATGCTTCGAACGCTCAGGGAAAGGGCTAACACAGCTTTGGGAAACATTTGTGAGGCTGCCACTAAGGAGCCGCATGAGGCCAGCTACGCCGGCAACCTCTAGTTTTTCACTGACGTGGTGACGCTTCTGGAGAACCGCTCCGAGAGGTCCCGTTGGCTTGTCGAAGAGAGGAGCCGAGCCTTGCTCGGGCGTGCCTTCTCCCGTGTCTTCAGCTATCTGCAGGGCAGGGACCCCCACTTCGACTTCGACGCTGCCATCGCACCCGTGCCCATAGCCGTCCGGGGCGACCTGGCGCAATGGGTGGTGGACAACGTGGACGCCCTCGTCAGGGCCTTTGCGTCTGACGATGATGGCATGATCGTGGCCGCCAATGAAGGCGGCGTTGTGGACGAGCCTGGCACTGTCGGAGGTGTTGGCGGTGGCGGCGATGATGTCAATGATGCCAGTGATGCCTCCGGGGGTGCCCCTGAAGACGCGGTGAGTGATATGTCCGACTGACCGTATGTCGCTGCTGTTTACCCTGCACGAAGAAGGTTCGGGCTCGGCCCTGAAGAATGTAAGAGCATTTTGGGAGGGGAGGCCCCTCATGTAAAGGTTTGCGATCAGTACCCTGGTAAACATAACATTGCGTGTGAGCTTAGCTGCTAGCCCGGTGATGGGTCAGCTGACTTGTTTACCTTTCGACTCCGACGAGTCCCGAGCGGGCCTGTGGGGGCTGCCGCGCCTTGGGTGTCTTCTGATTATCCTGTTGATCCTGCGATGAGAACCTCCGGAGAGGGTGCGGTGACAGCGGTCCCGTCTGTAGACGTGCCTGGCCCGGCCCCGCTAGCGAGGGGCTCGTGAGGGGGGAGGGGGCTGCCGACGCTAACTTTAGATGCAAAGCCGAAATCAGAACACGAGAGATTGCTCAAATGAGACTAAACACCCCTTCCCCAAACACACGCAAGTCTCGAGCTCAAATCCAACTTAAATCCAAACCGAATAAACTTGTCAACAAGGAAGAAGCGAAAAGCAAAAGGCCGCGTCCGGCACCTAGTCTAGTCTTCGATGTCTTCTCACCAGCGCGGAGCTAAGTGCTGCCACTGGGCATGGGAGGGAGCCCCCGAGGCCCGAGGGCGGCTCTCCGGAGACTTCGGGGCATGTACAGCCCCACTCATTATTACGTGAGAGTGTCACGGGCAGCGAGCTTCACAGGCACTGGGCCTTCTTCATAGGTACCGGCCTTGCTTCATATCACCTGACGAGGGCCCCACCTTGCGCCTCACTCTACCGCCATTGACGGCGCCCGAAGACCAAGGACGAAGCCAATGGGGTAGAGCGGTCGCCAGCGGTTCCCCCGACGACCACGGGTCCTCTGCCGGGGGTAGGCCCTGGGCACCTCCCCGGCAGAGGGCCTACCTCTTGAGAGCTCCTTGCTCGACCGCCGCGGGGGAGAACCCGGATCTCGGCCCCTCTCCTGCAGCCCCCTGCGCCCTCCTCCTGAGGAATAGGAGGTTGCAACATTGGGGCAGCCATCTGATGCGGCAACCTGTATCTCCTGCGACCCATGGTTAGCATAAGCTTGCTCCTGAGGAATGAGTTGTACCCGATAGTTGCTGCCGCTGGTGCGGTTGTCGAGGCTCTCTTGGGGTTCCTGAAGGAGCTCAGATTCTGGCGCCTCCTCATCCCAGCCTGGCCCGAGGAATGAGCCATGATCTTCTTCCAGTGCGCACCCCTGATCCACCATGCGGGGCACATAAGCTTCTGGGGCCACCGCCTCGTGGGCCTCGCCATAGCGCCCCGCATGCCACGCAGTCTGGCTTGGAGCGTCGTCTTGGGGGTGATGGCGTGGCGGTCTGCCGAAGCTGAAGGCCGCGACGTGCACCCCTTCGTTGGCCGGAGATGGGGCCGGCGTGACTTGTTGCCCGGTGCCGATGGAGGTGTTGGCGCTGAATAGGCCCTGGAGTCCGCTTGAAGTTGCGTGAGCACGTATAATGCCGCCATACGGCGCGCCCTGGATCTGGGGCAGCAGCTGGACGCAGAAAGGAGGTGATCCTGAGGCGACGGCGTCCAGGAGCTCGGCTACTCGCTCCAACAATACGTCGCGGCCGCCCTCCAGCAGCCGGCACCGTAGCAGCTCTCGGGCCACCGTGAGCGCGGCCCTGGAGTTCGCCTGTTCCCGTTGGATGTGCGGCGCTGTGGCTACGGCGTGGTTTGAGGCCCTTGCTGCGGCCCGCACCTGCCATGGTGTGAGGGCAGGCGGTGTCTGGCCGCGTCGCCCGCCCCCCGCAGCGCCCTGTGGAGCGCGGGCTGCCTGAGGCACAAGGTTGAGGTCGCCCTGAGCCGGCGACACAGCGTGGGCGGGCCACGCCGCCCAGCGGTCGACGTTGGCAGCCGGGTCGCTTTACATCTGAACGGCGAGGCGACGGAACGCGACGCGGAGGAAGAAGGATTCGGGCGCACCCCTACCTGGCGCGCCAAATGTCGGATTTCGGGTTCTCGCAGACCCTTAAGGTTCAAACTCTGGGGTGCGCATGGAGATCTTTCCCCTACCGACTCGCGCTTCTATGGCTCGCAAGAAATCTAGGCTAGAAAGAAGAACACTCAAGGGACACGAGGTTTATACTGGTTCGGGCCACCGATGTGGTGTAATACCCTACTCCAGTGTGTGGTGTAGTGGATTGCCTCAGGGGCTGATGATGAACAATACAGGGGAAGAACGGCCTCGCGAAAGGTGTTCTTGAGCTGGTGCGGTGTGTTCTACTCGGTCTGGATCTCCCTCTCTCTTTCTCTTCTCTCTCTCTTTTTCCCTCCTCTTTCCTCTTCGGGGGCTAATCCTATTTATAGAGGCCCTGGTCCTCTTCCCAAATAATGAGCGGGAACGGCGCCAACAATTGGCCATTTTGAAGGGGAACATCTAGTACAAGTTATCCTGACCAAAGGTGGCCTTCGGCTGCCAAATGCACTGGTGATGACACCGTGTTGGCTCCATGGTGACCTCCGTCCTGCCGTTCTGCTGGTCTTGGTCTCATTGCACTGGAATGGTAACCTTTGCTCGACGCCTTGGCCTGTGCTTGCTCCCTTTGCACCAAAGGGGAAACAAGGACACTGCGTAGGCCGGCGCCCGCCAGGCGGCCGCCTAATCTCGATCGTCATGGCTTGCGTCACGGGCTCCTCGCGAGGCACCCCTGCCATGATCTCTCTGCCTCCTCGCAAGCTGCCTGATGAGGCTGCTCCTGAGGAAGCCTCATGTCGTCCACCCCGCAAGGCTTGGCCCCTTGCGAGGGTCTTGAGCTTGAGCTGATGAAGCTGGGCCGCACTGGGCCCCCACTCGAGCCACGCCGCAGGCAGGCAAGTCTAGGGACCCCCGTTCCCAGAACGCCGACACCAGCGACGGCCTCTCCGCCTGTGGGAGTTTAACCCAGAAGGTCCACAGACTCTTCAGCACTTCTTCGGCACTACGCACGAAGGAATGTGGAAATTATTCTTCGGGAGACGAAAACAATGGGCGGACACCACCGAAGATACCGGCTTAGACTGTAACCATCCGGACACCCCGGTAAGTACTCGTCCGCCGAACACCTCATAATCAGATATTCTGTGGTAAGACACTGAGCAAACCATCTTTTTCCAGGGCTAGATAAAGAAAGCGGAACGGATTAGGTGTCCAGCCCCTCTTCCCGAAGACTCAGCATACCCCGTGTTAACAAGGATGCTGGCACCGGCACTGTATCAGGCACAGGCAGGGGAGGGAAGGTGGAGAGTGAGAAGACCCGGGTGACCTTTGTTCCGGAGGTAAATTAGATGCCGAGTCTGGAGAAATCGACATTTCCTCGCCCGAAGACGAAGGTGAAAGAGAAGCCAGTATCCCTTCTCCCTTCAGGAAGAACAGGGCCGCCTCTGAAGGTTTGGAGGGGCGGTCTCCTAAGAGAGGCAAGATGCTACCATCGAGCGGCTCGGGATTGGAAGGCGACGCCAGTGAACAGCTCCGTCTTGAGGACAAGCCCTCAACCAAACCGTAAGTGAATCCGGGGTGCTTTGATAGCGTCCTTCTTCTTTCCCGTTACCGAAGATATACGTAATGTGCCTGTGTATTTTTACAGTTCGGCACAGAGTTTTTGTCGGGGATATACCCCGCGGCGTAAACCGGCCGGAAGTTTAACCCGGCCGGACTTGGCGGTTTATCTAAAGACCCCGCTGGCACTTGGCGATTCACCGGGCGACCCGTTTGGACCTGCCGGTTCACGACTTATTGGTAACCCGGCAGGTGGGTGCGAGGAGCGACAAGACCTGGTGGCCCAACGGGCGGTTCATGAAGGCCGGTTCATACTATGGTGGGCCGGTTTAAGAGGAAAGGCGTGAGGAATATTTACTTTACAAGGAAGACCCGGACTTGTATCCGGTTTGTATTAGAAGGGAGACTTGTCCTAATCCTAATAGGACTCCACATGTAACCCGCCCCTTCAACATATATAAGGAGGGGCAGGGCTCCCCAAAGAGGGACAAGCTAGAAGTAAGAAGAAACAATCTTAGGGCTAGACACAAAGAGGAGAGCCGGTTTACGGCGACTCCCTCGTGATGATAATGAGACCTAGCCTCAAACAGCATGTAGGGTTTTTACCAGATGATGTTTCCCGGAGCCCGAAGCTGTCTAAATCCCTGTCTTGTGTCGCGTCTCTCGATTCCGCTCGCCCATCTCAAGCTACCACATAGATGCGTTGGCCTCGCGACTAAGTCCTGACACTAAGGACAACGCCGTGACAAATCCATGACAGTTGGCGCCCACCGTGGGGCTTGCGCACAGTGGTGTTGAGTTCTTGGAGGGATCTCTCACAGGGATCAAGGAATTCGCAATTTTCCGGATAAGAAAGAATCAGCTCGGAAGAGTTTGCATCAACTTTGAGTTCATCATATCAGATTTTACGATCCGTGAGATTTTCAAGTCAAGGAAAAGAAATTAGGGTTGCCTCTGTGTACACTGTCACACGCGACCGGGCGATCCATCATGTCCGGATTACTCCGTTGAACCGCCGCAAGAAGCCAAGGGCAAAAGGGATTCGCCCGAGTCGCCGAGACAGTCAATTTGTCCGAAACCTTTTTGGTTGATTAGATACAATTCAAATTCCCGAAGGCATCAACCGGGATTATTAGTGCTACTCCCCAGCGCGGAAACCAAAGGCCATAAGGGCGGAGGCTGTGGATAAGTTAAAAAGTTTTCCATCATATCAAGCATCAATCCCAATGGTTTCAATACAGTACTAGTGTACCTTCGACTAGTACATCACCGGAAGCCAAATCGGTGTTTCTTTTATCAGCTATGATTACTACGTGCATACAAGGAATTTACTACGAGTCAAGAATTAAAGAAGGAAAGCTACTACGGGATTTTAGCATGTCAATACTAAGGAAAAGAAAGATCCATCAGGGCACGCTATGACCGCACGTCAATGCGGATTCAATCTTTGTCTCTGAGCGGCCGTCGACAGAACTAGATGAGGCTACGGACTGGGACTTGGCCACCGTTTCCACTCGAGCCACCATCACCGGGTGCGACTCCAACCATTGCTCGGCCGCGGCCCCGCCGTGTCAGCGCTTCTCCAACCTGCTGCTGTGGCTGCGGCCCCGCCTCACCGCTTTGTTGCTCCCATCGAAGACCGGCGTCGCCTCACCCTTTTGCTACCGTTCCACCCGGTCGTGGGTCGTTGAACCGTCAGGTTCCCCCGGGCTGCATGCGCCCTCTGCTCCGGTTTGCTCTCTGCGGGGTCGTCTCGCCGGTCTGATTCCTCTGTTGCAAGCCGCATCCTCCACTACAAACCACCTCGCTGGGTTAACTGCAGCGCCCACCATGTTTCCTTCTGCTGACTCACCGGCGTCACTGCGGGTCATCGTCCTTTGCCCTGTGATGCTGCGGGTTCCCACGGGTTGTCGTTGGTCGCACCTCCGCGGGCCTCCTCAGCTGCAGTTGCGCTTTTGAACCGCCGAGGCCGTGATCTGGCTTGCTCCGGCTAGCACCGGTTCACTGCTGCAGCCCGCATGGATCATGCATCAAACCGGAGCATCTGATTCTGCCGACTGCTGTCGAGCCGTCGTCGCCTTCACTGGTTTCTGCAGCTGTGACATGCCTTCACTTTGGGCCGCTACCTCTGTCAATCCGGCTGTCACGGCCGATTCACAACAACAACAAGTCGTCAGAATGTGCTCATGTTCATCTAGAAGAAGAGAATCTGCTCATGTTTGCTTCTGTTGTGGTTTGCCTCGCCGTCCGCCGTTGCCTCCGTGGCCAGGTTACGCCGCACATTGCTGCCGCTTTAAAACAACGCTGCTCTCCAGTTGGTTTTGCTGCCCACTTATCTGCCGTATGGATCGGGCATCGAACTGACGAAGCCCTTGGAGGCATGCAGCCGCGCGAGATATCCGGGTTAAGGACAGCAGCAATGACAGACAGAACGGCAGCACAGTCATTGATAGCATACTTCGGATATGAAGTTATCTACCAAAAAAAAAGAGAGGGTCAAACATGACCCGGAGGGTCCGTCTGAGCCGACCGATGCAGTGGGTTAAGCCGCCGCCTCTGTTGCGGTGAACGGATCATTCGTCATCCAAAGCCATTTGCTATCTGCAAACATCAGGTGATATCCATCTAAATTTATTAGCACACATTGTTTTTGTCAAAAAGCAATTACTTTGGTCTGTATACTTTTGTGTGCAGGACAAGAATTTATTATAAAGGTAGTGCCATGCTGTGCATATGGAGTGTGCATTAGCATCATCATGCACCAGCGTCTGCACCAGCTTGCTGTTGAACGGATTACCGTGCCTGCGATTGATCCACTCGTCCGCACCAGTTTACAACGCCGCGGCCAACTCGGCCGTCATTAATTTCAGCTTTACCATGGTGATCATCAACACCACGATGAATAACCCCTGGCATGATATATCAGGTGAAATCCATCTAATATATTTTATATTGTATATTGCCTTCTTTAAAAAAGAGCAATTACTCCGGTTTGCAAAGTTGTCTAATGCAGGACCATAAACCGCCATATTGGTGCAAATTTAAAGGCCGTTAGAAAATTTCCGGCTTAAAAAGAAGGATTCCGGTTTAATATCCGGTTCAAGGGGAAGATGTCTCCCACAAAGCTTTGAAGCTCTCCATATCCGGTTCAAGATCCCGGCTCAAGAAGAATTTATCTCTTGCAAAAAGTTAAAAATTACCGAAGAGGACCTGCTGCCATGATGCGCGGTTCAAACATGGGTATCCTGCCTTATTGGCCTAACATATTATTGATCACATGGGGGCTTCTGCTTCATAAAGTGGGGTCTCTGTCTTTCTTATCATGCATGGTTACATGGAGTGGCTCTGTTTTTAAAAGCGGACTCCGGTTTACCCCTTGACATTTGTTTTTTATATATCACTGGGGGCCTTGGTCGTGTCCGAACCAACGCGACACCCTTTGATAGGCGACAGCCACCAGATCATTTGGGGACATGGTCAAGTCTGAACCAGTCACGCCTCTTGGTCGGCCTAAGGCCACAAAATCACTTGGGGGCATGGTCGAACCCGAACCATTGCCACGCCTCTTGATCTGGCATATATGCCACGAATCATTTGGGGACCTGGCTGACTTGAATCATTGTCACTCCTATTGGGGGCCTTGATCCTGTCCGACCATGGTAATACCATCTGATCAGCTCAGTATAGCATATTTTTGCAAACGGTTTTTATCATTGCCTTGGCTTCCATATTTTTTTTCATAACTGTTATTTGATTTTTGTTGCGTTTTTTAAACCGACAACGTTTTAATCCGGTTCAACTATCAATTACAAATTGACGGAACACGGTCAAGTCCTAATCCGGGGGCCATCTGCCCGGTTTGATTTTCTATTATCATCCTATTATGGAGTAAACCGGCGTTCATTAAACCCGACTTGACTTTCAATTACAAATTGTCAGTACGTGACCAATTATAATCCGGCGATTATTAATCCGGTCTGGTTCGACTACATGTCGCCAGTATTATATATGGATAATCTGGTGTCTATCATAACCCGGTGCGGTTTTATCATAAACCGACACAATATGGAAGGAGTTATCAGTACTCAAGATTGGGATTATCACCCTTACTACAGAAAGTTGGTAAACCAGCGAGGTGATTCAATGTCACAGGTATGATATATTTCATATTTGATTGTTCTTAAGTGCAGCCTTGGTTATAAACCCAGGTTATATGTTGGGCATTATGACCCGTCCGGCGGTAAACCGCCAGGACACTTTAAACTTGTTGTATGCAGAAACAGGTTGAATAAAGCATGATTATAAATCGTCGGCGTTTATTAAACCGGCCTGGCTTTTGAATATAAGTCACCAGTATATATTTGGATTGCGACATTGGAATCATGCGCTTATAAATCATTGGGTTATATTATTCAAATAGCCGAACTTGGCTGAATTTTCATTATGATATTGAATGAATATGGTTTTCATACCGGATTATATTATCTTGAATAGCCAACATGGCTGGATTTTTATTAATAACCGATATTATTGAGGTTTTCAAAGTCGCTTTAGCGCACTGGATATTATTTTATCAAAGGATATGATTTACTCTACAATGGAAGGAATAGTCCCGAGTCGCTGCAGGCTCACGACCCGGCACTTGGGGGCTACATTATTCAAATTGAGATTACATGCAAGTCTCATGTCGCTGCAAGCATGCACCATGACACTTGGGGGCTAATGCAAAGTAATTTTCCGCTCATATTATTGAAGACCCGACTCATCACATTATAATGAGTCGGCCCTTGGGGGCTACCAATTGCTCCTGTCAAACATTCAAGGTATACAAGACTTAATCCATTATATTAAAGGGTTCATTGCTCGGTTGGTAAAACACAAAGCTCTTGACCTTGTGGACGTGGGTTCAAGCCCTACGATGGAAGTTACATTATAAGATGTTATGTTCATTGAAGTATATATAAAGTCCCAGCTCAATAATTATCTTATTGAGCCGGCCCTTGAGGGTTACACGTTGCTGTTACATTCTACATGATCATATTTTCAAAAGTCACTGCTTATTATTGCATAATGACCCGGCCCTTGGGGGCTACACTGGTTGAAGTTTTTTGAGCATCAGGCAATTACAAGTCCCAGGTTGCTGCAAGCATGACAACCCGACACTTGGGGGCTACATAATATGGAGTGTTCAGTTTTTATTCGTGACTGGGATGAACAACAGGGATTTCTTCATCCGATGCAGTATTCATATTGAAGCAAGTCTTAAACCATCACTTTGTTCTGCTCAAGACTTGGGGGCTACAGGTAATATGCATATAAGGAGAAATATTTTCAAATTCTTAGTTTTGAGCAAACCAGATTGACCCGATGTCACCAATTAATCATTACGACCCTGTGGCTGCAACCCGGCGTCATCAACAATCATAACCCGGCGTCTATAAATGGTCATAATCCGGAATTATCAGTTTTATAACCCGGCCATTTTGGTAATGTTAAACCGGCAAGTTTTTACATCTTCAAACCGGTTGAATATCAGATGAGTATTTCAAAGACCAATATTTCTTAAACCGGCGCTTTGGAAGCCGACTCAAGTGGATTATTTTTCACAATATTTTTCTATGAGAAACCAACGTCAGCAATTTGAGTATGAAGCTGGTTTATTGACCCGGATTTTCTAGAAGAAGGAAATGACAAAGACTTCAGAATCATCAGATGCCGGTTTTCAAGAATTCTTAACCTGGAGCATAGTCTGTCAAATTTGTTCTTGTATTTGTTTTACAGGATCAGTTTAACATGGATAAATCCAAATTAAATTGGGGGATAATGTCGGGGATATACCCCGCGGCGTAAACCGGCCGGAAGTTTAACCCGGCCGGACTTGGCGGTTTATCTGAAGACCCCGCTAGCACTTGGCGATTCACCGGGCGACCCGTTTGGACCTGCCGGTTCACGACTTATTGGTAACCCGGCAGGTGGGTGCGAGGAGCGACAAGACCTGGTGGCCCAACGGGCGGTTCATGAAGGCCGGTTCATACTATGGTGGGCCGGTTTAAAAGGAAAGGCGTGAGGAATATTTACTTTACAAGGAAGACCCGGACTTGTATCCGGTTTGTATTAGAAGGGAGACTAGTCCTAATCCTAATAGGACTCCACATGTAACCCGCCCCTTCAACATATATAAGGAGGGGCAGGGCTCCCCAAAGAGGGACAAGCTAGAAGTAAGAAGAAACAATCTTAGGGCTAGACACAAAGAGGAGAGCCGGTTTACGGGGACTCCCTCGTGATGATAATGAGACCTAGCCTCAAACAGCATGTAGGGTTTTTACCGGATGATGTTTCCTGGAGCCCGAAGCTGTCTAAATCCCTGTCTTGTGTCGCGTCTCTCGATTCTGCTCAACCCCTCTCAAGCTACCACATAGATGTGTTGGCCTCGCGACTAAGTCCTGACACTAAGGACAACGCCATGACAAATCCACGACAGTTTTTCTGGGCAATCCTCTTCTTCGGGAGATCTCCTCCCAGAGATGATGGAAAGCGAGACGCCTCCCTCGACCTCCTCGCCCAATAAGGCGGACGACTCCGAAGTGTCATCTCGGAGGGTTCTTCTTGATCAACAAGCGGTGCATGGGATGAAGGAGGCAGTACCCGAAGGTGGACCTCCAATCGTTTGGGATTCGGGGGCCAATAATGAAGGCCCCGGACTATTCGGTTTTCAGCCAACGATGATTCTGGAGACGGGTGAACGGGTTCCTTCAAAGGATGGTCGCGCTCCTTCAGCAGCTTCCGGAGACCCGGCAGCGCCGGATATCTTGAGGGATATGCTACGAAAAGCATCTGTCTCGGGGGAAGAGCGTACCTTGATGGGTACGGTGGTTGAGAAGATTCTGTCCGCGAAGAGCGGATTGAATGAAGCCTTCATGAGCCTGCTAAGAGGCTTCGAGGTTTGTAATGTAATGTTTTCAGCTATATTTTATTTGCAAAGATGCACCTGTGTATAGGTAGTAGCCCCTGAGACTCGGGTTGGCTTCCCATGGGAGGCGAACGGAGGATCAAGAAGAAATACTCAAGGACTAATCTGATTAATAGGAACATAGGCTGCTTCCCCCTGGCTACTTCCCAAACTACGGATATTGCCGAGCTGCAGTGGAAGCTTGATGTGGCAGGGGATGACATTGCGTTAATCAATATGCGCCTTGACGAGTCGCAAGGTATGTATTTGGGTCAGTCCCTTCACATACATTCTTGTGATATAAGCATGACGCTGAAGGTTATATACTGGAATATGCATGGCTGCAGATGGTGCTGCCGCCATTGAAACTCTTCGGGCAGAGCTGGCCCGGTCCAAGGAGCAGGCCCAGTTTAGTAATGCGGCTGCCGAAAAGGCATCGACTGAGTTAAAAGCCAAACAAGCTGCTCGGCGCCAAGACGAGGAGAAGATATCCACGATGGCACTCGAATTAAAAAATGTTGCTAGCCGCTGTGAACTTCTTGAGAAGGAAAATGAAGCCAAAACGACTGAACTTGACAGGGCCTTATAAGAGGTGAGAGAAGCACGGTCTGAATCCAGAGCAGCCCGTGAGGAGATCCGGCAAGCTGGGGAGATTTGCGGCCGGTAAGCCCTTTTTGCTATAGACTAAGTTCGGTGATCCGAACTATGCTCAGCTTAACCAAGTGTGGAGTTCTCCGGACGAGTTTTAAGACTTGCCGAAGAGTTCTTCTGATGCGGCGCAGTTTTACCAAGCACGAGAGGGGTATGCAATGGAGAAGCTTTTCTGGTCACAATTTGGCGCATCGAAGCGCCCTCTGTTGCTAAATGAACAGATGTCCCAATGGGCCGAGCTTCATAGGATATCCGACTCTGCCATGAAGAACGTCATAATCCGGTTGTGGCCAACTGAGCCTATTCTGAATAGCTACTTCGGCTTGGTGCATCGGCTTGTTGATGCGGTGCCACGTATCGACGCTGTGAAGCGGTCGGTGTGCATTGAGGGTGCATGGATGGCCTTTGCCCGAGTCAAGACATTCTGGGGGAAGATGAAGGCCATCGAAGTTGCGGCAAAGAGTCCACACAAGGGCAAGGACCGTTACGCACCGGAGCATTATTTTGAAAACGTCTTAGAGGCCGCCTGCTTAATAGAGGGTCAGTGCTCGAAAGACATAATATTTGAGTGAGGTGTATGGGAATTGTAAAAGACAATTTTATAGTTAATCTATTTTTATGTTTTGCTTGAAAGCTTGTGTTCCTCCTGTGCGGCCGTTTTAATATAATCTGAAAGTTTTCCAGTCGTTGGCTTCAGCCCCCTCGTAGGAAGTACGAGGGTGTTCGGAAAAGCATGTGATCACTCTTGACCCAACATCTTGTTCCATGAAGGAGGTGATAATGCGGCAAACCAGGCAATCAGACTATAGGGCGTTAACACTTTCACTTAGCCATAGGAGTTTTATAGGGGGGGCTATGATATAGCCCCTGGTATGTGTACAACTTATTCCAATATGGTGCGTTACATATATGCCCTGAAGAAAAAAGGGTCCTTCGTGTGATACGAAGGGAATCGCGATAGATTCCGATAAGTCATCGAGTGGTTGACCAGCTCTCGCAGCATCATGACAGTCGGTTTTTGGCTTTCTTTACTGAGGTGCTTGCCCAGATGAACCGGAAGCACAATTGTAGTAGTTCTCCCTTTACTATCCTAGCCAATAGAGCGGAACGTAAGGTAGCAAGCACAGGAGCCGGGCAACCCAACCATTGACCCAAGACATGATTCGGAGCTAATGCATATAAGGCCAAACTCACGATGCTGAAGTACACTGTAAAGCTGTTCGAACTTTGTTGGCAACTTATTTGTTCCCATGCCGAGCCCCTGGCAGGTTATGCCGAGGTATATCTATGAAACAACCATAGGAGCCATATTCATTGGCGAAAAGACATGAATGATTAATTCGGATAATGTTTACTGGGACCTGAGCGATATGCCAATGATTACTTTATATATATAAAGACCACAACCCCGGCTATTTGACATGCCCGGGGTCGAAGGCGGAGGACAAAGGCATATTACAGGCTCAAAATAAAGAGTGCGGTCTACAAAAAGTTATTTTGGACCTCCTGTCGCACGTCTGCGCCGCCTGTCCTCGGCGAGGGGAATCCTTGACGGAAGTAGCCCCTTAGGTGAGCGTACGGATCCAAACTCCGGTAGAGTCAGTTTTAGATGTTAGTCCTTTGCGTCACCTGTTTTTAAGAGATAATGAAGAAAGAAATAAAAATAAAGTAGATAAAAATGTTACGGGAATGCTTGCAGGCTTGTCCGTATTGTGCTTCCGCCAATGCCCATGGTATCTTGAGTGCGTAGTGATGTATGCGCAGTACAAATTTTGTGGGTATATGAGGTGGGCGGCAGAAGCCGAACTGCTATTTTTGCTCCGGGATTGGCCGATCCTTGGGGGGAAATTGCTTCTGACCCCCGGTATTTGGTTGGTGAACCTCTCCGTCGTCCCTATCTCCTGGCGGCCTCCTCCCCTTGTGTTCGGCGTTGAGCTTGCCTGCTTGCTTAAAGACCCAACAACTTCTGTTGGTATGATTAGCTGGTTTATCGGGGTGGCCGTGAATCTGGCAGGGTCGGTCCAATATCCTGTCTAGGTTGGATGTCCGTCTCGGTTCGCCTTGAATGGCTTTTTCCGTTGACCGGATTTGGGATTGCTGAATCCGGCGTTGACCGCTGTGTCGCGTGATCTTTCATTATCATTGCGACTGTTATGTTTGCTTCGTCGTGGCTTGCCATTGCCGTCTCGAATTTTGGAAGTGCCTGAGTCGCTGGCGCTGTTGCTTCTACGAGCAAGCCAACTATCTTCTCCCACGCAAAAGCGGGTCATTAGGGCGGTAAGAGCTGTCATGGATTTAGGTACTTCTTGACCGAGGTGGCGTGCAAGCCATTCATCCCGGACGCTGTGTTTGAAGGCCGCAAGGGCTTCCGCATCCGGACAATCGACGATTTGGTTCTTTTTAACTAAGAACCTAGTCTAGAGCTTCCTGGCTGACTCTCCGGGATGCTGGACCATGTGACTTAAGTCATCGGCATCTGGTGGATGGACATATGTTCCTTGGAAGTTGTCACGAAAGGTGTCCTCCAAATCTTCCCAGCTGCCAATAGAATTTTTCGGCAAACTGTTTAACCAGTACCGAGCTGGTCCTTTGAGTTTTAGTGGCAGGTATTTGATGGCATGAAGGTCATCTCGGTGGGCCATGTGGATATGGAGGAGGAAGTCCTCGATCCATACTGCAGGATCCGTTGTTCCATCGTATGATTCGATATTCATGGGTTTGAACCCGTCTGGGAATTCATGCTCCATTACTTCGTCTGTGAAGCAAAGAGGGTGTGCGGTGCCTCTATGTTGGGCCACACTACAGCGTACCTCCGATGGAGTCCATTTGCGGTTTTCAGCCCGGGCGTGGTTAGGTTTGTCACGTCCGAATAGGTAGCCGTCATCGCGTGTCGAGGCACGTCCTCACGATTCGTAGATCGATCTTGCGTGTGCTGCTCTACTTTCCAAGTCCTATCGAAGGTCGTATGTACAACCCCTAGCTGTTTTATTCTTGCCTTTACAGCGAGGGAGGGCGATCTGGTGTTCGGCTTGAGTTGCTGCTTTATCTAGACCAAGTTGTGATCGGCCTACCGCATTGTGCGATGATGGTACGGGCTCAAGCGCCTCGTCATTGAACTGAGGTAGCAATCTATGCTTCGGGTAGCTTTTGGCTGGGCCACTAAGGCCATATTCTTCAGCGGCCAGGACTTTGGTCCATCTATCATTGAGCACATCTTGGTCCGCTTGAAGCTGCAACTGCTTCTTTTTCAGCCTTCTTGCAGTGGCTATTAGCCGGCATTTGAAGCGCTCCTGTTCGATAGGTTCTTCAGGCACAATGAAATCCTCGTTGCCGAGGCTCTCCTCTTCCTCGGAGAGCGGAAGATAATTACTGTCCTCCGAGTCTCTCTGTATGGCCTGTTCATCAGGGCTAACTTGCCCATTTTCCTGTTCCTCCTATTCGGAGGTTACCTTGACGGGATCTTCGTTGTTTTTGGCATCGTTCGGAGTATTATTTTTTCGGTGCCTCTATTGCAGTCTTTGGAACGACGTGACTTAGAGCGGCGTCGAGGAAGCTGGCGCTTGGGCTGTCTCTCAGGAGGTTTATCCTCAACTGGATCCTCTATGTCATCGTCGTTAGTTTTTTCAGGCGTGTCCACCATGTATACATCATAGGAGGGAGTGGTCGTCCATCATCCAATGAATGGCGGGTTTTGGCCTTTCTCCTTGTCGGCATCATCGTCTGTAGTGATGATGTCTTTGGAGCCGTAGTCAAGCATGTCGGTTACGTCCTCGACAGTCGCTATGAAGTGGGTGGCGGGTGGGAAGCAAAATTCTCCATCATCAGCCTCTAGTTCGAACTGTACATAGTTCCGCTGTGAGTCCCCCACCAAGGAGAAGTTTTTTAATGAGTTCAGCACATCGCCCAAGGGCGAGTGCTGGAAGATGTCTGCGGCACTGAACTCGAAGATCGATAAGTGATCAAGTTCGGTATCCGCGGACTCGCGTGGTTCGGAACTTATACCCGAGAAGAGTCCGGAGTTCCGGTGACATGAGTATTGCGTGAGGTTAAGTCCATGTGCGCCTCCAACACCGGAGAATCTATGGCCTCCGTGGTGGGGTTGAACCTCCAATCCTTGGATGCCGCAGTGTGCTCTGGATCTAAGGCCGGAGTGGTCATAGGAGCTATCTCCTGGATGCGATCTGATGACAGATTTAGGTCATGTTTGTCAAGGTGACCGGGAGCGGTCGCCGCGGTCTCGAATCCGGCGAAGATCAAATCTCCACGGATGTCCGCAACATAGTTCAAACTCTAAAATCTGACCTGATGGCCAGGGGCGTAGCTATCGATCTGCTCCAGGTGGCCAAACGAGTTGGCCCACAGTGCGAAGTCGCCGAACACAAAGATTTGCCCAGGGAGGAAGCTTTCTCCTTGGACAACGTCACTATCGACGATTGAAGGGGCCATCGAGCCCTTCGTCGACGGCATAGTGGAACTCTCAATGAAAGCACCAATGTCGGTGTCAAAACCGGCGGATCTCGGGTAGGGGGTCCCGAACTGTGCGTCTAAGGTCGATGGTAACAGGAGACAGGGGACACGATGTTTACCCAGGTTCGGGCCCTCTCTATGGAGTTAATACCCAACTTTCTACTTGATTGATCTTGATGGATATGAGTATTACAAGAGTTGATCTACCATGAGATCGTAATGGCTAAACCCTAGAAGTCTAGCATGTATGACTATGGTAATGAGTATCTGTCCTTCCTGGCCTAAGTCCTCCAGTTTATATAGATACTAGGAGGATCTAGGGTTACACAAGGTCGGTTACAAAGGAAAGGAATCTACATATTCAGTCGCCAAGCTTGCCTTCCACGCCAAGGAGAGTCCCATCCGGACACGGGCACAATCTTCGGTCTTCATGTCTTCACAGCCCATCAGTCCGACCCATGGCTAACAGGCCGGACGCCCGAGGACCCCTTAGTCCAGGACTCACTCAGTCGGTTCCCTCAAGTCCATCTCACGGAATTCTTCTTTGCTTGCACTAAACGCAATCTCAATTGCCAAAGCGTGTCTGCAAGCATATTCCTGGTCTTGTAGCTCATCAAGCATCCTCTCTTTCTCGTTCACAAGCTTTCAGAAAGCTTTTTCTCCTTAGCATTAGAAGGTTCCTCGATAACGTGATACTTGCTGAAATCCTTCGTGGCCGCATTTGCCTCATCACAACTCTTCAACCATGCTTCACATTCCCTCTTCAAGCAACAGTGTCGCTCCGACACGACCTTCTCACACACTATGTTCATAGTCATGGATCGAATGTCCATCCTACATGAATATACGGGTTTAAGATGACATAGACCAAAACACAAAATAAATTTAATGGAGTACAACACTTGGTTACTTGATATGAAATACAACACCAAGTTCTTAATGAGTTCAAATGTTAAGGGTACAAGTCATAGGAGTTCACCAA